>NC_140453.1:28188696-28378696 GCF_963576455.1 Neolamprologus multifasciatus
ATGCGCATAGTTGTACAAAACTTTGTATTTTAGCAGGTCTGTGCAGAGCCACAGACACACAGCAAACACATCAGCAGCTGCTCAGCATTCAGGACCAAAACAAAGCCAACAGGTTGTTTGTGTCCCACAGAAGCTGAAACAGTAACGTGTCACCTCCCGTTACTCTGCTTTTCATAAGAACCAGCAGAAGGAAGAGGAAACATGATCAGAGCTCATCAGGAGCTGCTGTGGTTTCACTTCAGCCCTCAGCCGTCTGTTTCAGAGCAGAGCGAATCCTGCCCACTAATGTGAACCTGCTGCTGTCTGTGAGCCCATTTCATCGTTTTACAAACTTCATAAACTTTCAGACGCGTATTAGTTTCTGTTCACGCCACACGGCGTGTTCTCTTCGCTTCTGCAAGCTACTTTGCAGCCCATCAGTGCAAAGCTGGAGCTGTCGCAGGGGCAGAGGTGGGACATATGTCCTGTCACCAGCCTCACTCAGTCTCATATTCAGATAATTTACTGATGACCAAATAACGTAACCTGGATACTTTTTAATCCTTACTGCAGAAGCACACACACTTCATGCACACCCTCCGCTTATTTAAATGTGCACTCTGTCACTCACCCACTTTGCTTTCAGGCTTCTTAGACAATGAAAATGACTGTGTGACAGCGCACGCTCCGTCCTGTGACCGTGGTCGTTGGTGATCGACGTCCGCGGGCCCTTTGTTGATTTCACTCATCAGGACTAGTTTTTGCCTGTGAGGCGGAGCCATCATCAGCTGCTCCAGGGTTTCACCAAACTCCACATTTTTAATGGGCTCTGATGAAGTTGCACGTTAGCGACACGAACAACCAAAAAAGCGTAGCCGTGGACATCAGCGTCTCACCTCTAAACTTTAATAAAAGCTCCAGTCTTATGCTTTGTGAAGCCGATTTCCAGTATTATCAGATAATTGAAGTAAACTGTAAGATTGAGTGCAGGGCGCAGCACACTCAGCACCGATGTGCCACCTTGGTGAAGCTGTACGAGCAACATCGTTGACGGTGATTTGAAACAAAGACCCAGAGCTGCACAGAGGAGCTGGATATTTTTGCAAGTGTGATTTTCCAAAGCTGGAGAGAAGACGTGTACAGTAATGCTAGACTTTAGATAGATTCCTTCTGTTGTTTTTGTTTTGCTTTTCTCACGATGTAACGTATGCAGCTGATCGCTAATAAAGGAAGTCATCAGTCCTTGTTTTGTAGCAAAGATACTTCTTGATACTCTGCTGTGGTGGATTAAATACAAAAGGCAATGTTTTCTTCTGTCTGCTGATGATTTGCCTTAGTGTTCTCTGGTACTCTTCAACTGGCTACTCACTGTAAACTCAAACATGTACAGATTGTATTTTTCTCTTGTTGTTCTTTTGGCTGTGGTCTCTGAACATGACATGCTAATATCTTGAATCCTTGTATATGTGTAATTTGGATTACAAATTAAAACGTTTTTGCATGTTTTTATCTTTTTATTATGGGAAAACAATAATTTTTGGATGTTTTTTTCCAGTGAGTTAAACATCAAAGCCCCACATACCAGCACACGGACGCTCAGAAGGCTCTGAAAGAGGCGGCTTATCCAAACCTTAAAGGTCAAAGAGATCAATGACATTTTCATTAATGGTTTTGTCACTTGTGTAAATAAGCCAACTGTTGCACATTTCCACACCCAGTGGGCACAAAGCAGCATCATTATTCATTTGGAGGCTTCGTTTTCCATCGTTCTGAAAGCAGCTAAAACCTCCACAGTGTTGATTAGTTGGGCAGCAGGTTTATCAGAGCTCACTGTGGCCAAAACGACGCTATTACCAATTTTTCACCTTCAACCTGACACCGACGCTGAGAAGCTGCACAGCAAAGCAAAACTCCAGAGTCCAAAAGTTGGAAGCACCGATGTTGGTGTTTAATAAGCTACAGATGCAACACACAATAAACCTCAGACGTGTCCACGTGTTCTCAGAGGGAACCAGCACACAACAGGCTGCACACGTCACACAGCAACACAACAGGCTGCACACTGTCGCACAGCAACACAACAGGCTGCACACCGTCACAGCAACACAACAGGCTGCACACAGTCACACAGCAACACAACAGGCTGCACACTGTCGCACAGCAACACAACAGGCTGCACACATCACACAGCAACACAACAGGCTGCACACCGTCACACAGCAACACAACAGGCTACACACCGTCGCAGCAACACAACAGGCTGCACACCGTCACACAGCAACACAACAGGCTGCACACCGTCACACAGCAACACAACAGGCTGCACACGTCACAGAGCAACACAACAGGCTACGCACCGTCACACAGCAACACAACAGGCTGCACACCGTCACACAGCAACACAACAGGCTGCACACAGTCACACAGCAACACAACAGGCTGCGCACCGTCACACAGCAACACAACAGGCTGCACACAGTCACACAGCAACACAACAGGCTGCACACCGTCACAGCAACACAACAGGCTACACACCGTCGCAGCAACACAACAGGCTGCACACCGTCACACAGCAACACAACAGGCTGCACACCGTCACAGCAACACAACAGGCTACACACCGTCGCAGCAACACAACAGGCTGCACACCGTCACACAGCAACACAACAGGCTGCACACCGTCACAGCAACACAACAGGCTACACACCGTCGCAGCAACACAACAGGCTGCACACCGTCACACAGCAACACAACAGGCTGCACACAGTCACACAGCAAAACAACAGGCTGCACACCGTCACAGCAACACAACAGGCTACACACCGTCGCAGCAACACAACAGGCTGCACACCGTCACACAGCAACACAACAGGCTGCACACCGTCACAGCAACACAACAGGCTACACACCGTCACACAGCAACACAACAGGCTGCACACCGTCACACAGCAACACAACAGGCTGCACACCGTCACAGCAACACAACAGGCTGCACACTGTCGCACAGCAACACAACAGGCTGCACACAGTCACACAGCAACACAACAGGCTGCACACCGTCGCAGCAACACAACAGGCTGCACACCGTCACACAGCAACACAACAGGCTGCACACAGTCGCACAGCAACACAACAGGCTGCACACCGTCACACAGCAACACAACAGGCTGCACACCGTCGCAGCAACACAACAGGCTGCACACCGTCACACAGCAACACAACAGGCTGCACACCGTCACACAGCAACACAACAGGCTGCACACCGTCACAGCAACACAACAGGCTGCACACAGTCACACAGCAACACAACAGGCTGCACACCGTCACACAGCAACACAACAGGCTGCACACAGTCACAGCAACACAACAGGCTACACACCGTCGCAGCAACACAACAGGCTGCACACCGTCACACAGCAACATAACAGGCTGCACACAGTCACACAGCAACACAACAGGCTACACACCGTCGCAGCAACACAACAGGCTACACACCGTCACACAGCAACACAACAGGCTGCACACCGTCACACAGCAACACAACAGGCTACACACCGTCACACAGCAACACAACAGGCTGCACACCGTCACAGCAACACAACAGGCTGCACACAGCAACACAACAGGCTGCACACCGTCGCAGCAACACAACAGGCTACACACCGTCACACAGCAACACAACAGGCTACACAACAGGCTACACACCGTCACAGCAACACAACAGGCTGCACACCGTCGCAGCAACACAACAGGCTGCACACCGTCAAAGCAACACAACAGGCTGCACACCGTCACACAGCAACACAACAGGCTGCACACCGTCAAAGCAACACAACAGGCTGCACACCGTCACACAGCAACACAACAGGCTGCACACCGTCACAGCAACACAACAGGCTACACACAGCAACACAACAGGCTGCACACCGTCACAGCAACACAACAGGCTCCACACCGTCACAGCAACACAACAGGCTACACACCGTCGCAGCAACACAACAGGCTGCACACCGTCACACAGCAACACAACAGGCTGCACACCGACACAGCAACACAACAGGCTACACACCGTCACACAGCAACACAACAGGCTGCACACCGTCACAGCAACACAACAGGCTGCACACCGTCACACAGCAACACAACAGGCTACACACCGTCACAGCAACACAACAGGCTACACACAGCAACACAACAGGCTGCACACCGTCACACAGCAAGACAACAGGCTGCACACCGTCACAGCAACACAACAGGCTGCACTCCGTCACACAGCAACACAACAGGCTACACACCGTCGCAGCAACACAACAGGCTGCACACCGTCGCAGCAACACAACAGGCTGCACACCGTCACACAGCAACACAACAGGCTGGACACCGTCACACAGCAACACAACAGGCTGCACATTGTCACAGCAACACAACAGGCTACACACCGTCACACAGCAACACAACAGGCTGCACACCGTCACAGCAACACAACAGGCTGGACACCGTCACAGCAACACAACAGGCTACACACCGTCACACAGCAACACAACAGGCTGCACACCGTCACACAGCAACACAACTGGCTGCACACCGTCACAGCAACACAACAGGCTGCACACAGCAACACAACAGGCTGCACACCGTCGCAGCAACACAACAGGCTGCACACCGTCACACAGCAACACAACAGGCTGCACACAGTCGCACAGCAACACAACAGGCTGCACACCGTCACACAGCAACACAACAGGCTGCACACCGTCACACAGCAACACAACAGGCTGCACACAGTCACACAGCAACACAACAGGCTGCACACCGTCACAGCAACACAACAGGCTACACACCGTCGCAGCAACACAACAGGCTGCACACCGTCACACAGCAACACAACAGGCTGCACACCGTCACAGCAACACAACAGGCTACACACCGTCGCAGCAACACAACAGGCTGCACACCGTCACACAGCAACACAACAGGCTGCACACCGTCACAGCAACACAACAGGCTACACACCGTCGCAGCAACACAACAGGCTGCACACCGTCACACAGCAACACAACAGGCTGCACACAGTCACACAGCAAAACAACAGGCTGCACACCGTCACAGCAACACAACAGGCTACACACCGTCGCAGCAACACAACAGGCTGCACACCGTCACACAGCAACACAACAGGCTGCACACCGTCACAGCAACACAACAGGCTACACACCGTCACACAGCAACACAACAGGCTGCACACCGTCACACAGCAACACAACAGGCTGCACACCGTCACAGCAACACAACAGGCTGCACACTGTCGCACAGCAACACAACAGGCTGCACACAGTCACACAGCAACACAACAGGCTGCACACCGTCGCAGCAACACAACAGGCTGCACACCGTCACACAGCAACACAACAGGCTGCACACAGTCGCACAGCAACACAACAGGCTGCACACCGTCACACAGCAACACAACAGGCTGCACACCGTCGCAGCAACACAACAGGCTGCACACCGTCACACAGCAACACAACAGGCTGCACACCGTCGCACAGCAACACAACAGGCTGCACACCGTCACAGCAACACAACAGGCTGCACACAGTCACACAGCAACACAACAGGCTGCACACCGTCACACAGCAACACAACAGGCTGCACACAGTCACAGCAACACAACAGGCTACACACCGTCGCAGCAACACAACAGGCTGCACACCGTCACACAGCAACATAACAGGCTGCACACAGTCACACAGCAACACAACAGGCTACACACCGTCGCAGCAACACAACAGGCTACACACCGTCACACAGCAACACAACAGGCTGCACACCGTCACACAGCAACACAACAGGCTACACACCGTCACACAGCAACACAACAGGCTGCACACCGTCACAGCAACACAACAGGCTGCACACAGCAACACAACAGGCTGCACACCGTCGCAGCAACACAACAGGCTACACACCGTCACACAGCAACACAACAGGCTACACAACAGGCTACACACCGTCACAGCAACACAACAGGCTGCACACCGTCGCAGCAACACAACAGGCTGCACACCGTCAAAGCAACACAACAGGCTGCACACCGTCACACAGCAACACAACAGGCTGCACACCGTCAAAGCAACACAACAGGCTGCACACCGTCACACAGCAACACAACAGGCTGCACACCGTCACAGCAACACAACAGGCTACACACAGCAACACAACAGGCTGCACACCGTCACAGCAACACAACAGGCTCCACACCGTCACAGCAACACAACAGGCTACACACCGTCGCAGCAACACAACAGGCTGCACACCGTCACACAGCAACACAACAGGCTGCACACCGACACAGCAACACAACAGGCTACACACCGTCACACAGCAACACAACAGGCTGCACACCGTCACAGCAACACAACAGGCTGCACACCGTCACACAGCAACACAACAGGCTACACACCGTCACAGCAACACAACAGGCTACACACAGCAACACAACAGGCTGCACACCGTCACACAGCAAGACAACAGGCTGCACACCGTCACAGCAACACAACAGGCTGCACTCCGTCACACAGCAACACAACAGGCTACACACCGTCGCAGCAACACAACAGGCTGCACACCGTCGCAGCAACACAACAGGCTGCACACCGTCACACAGCAACACAACAGGCTGGACACCGTCACACAGCAACACAACAGGCTGCACATTGTCACAGCAACACAACAGGCTACACACCGTCACACAGCAACACAACAGGCTGCACACCGTCACAGCAACACAACAGGCTGGACACCGTCACAGCAACACAACAGGCTACACACCGTCACACAGCAACACAACAGGCTGCACACCGTCACACAGCAACACAACTGGCTGCACACCGTCACAGCAACACAACAGGCTGCACACAGCAACACAACAGGCTGCACACCGTCGCAGCAACACAACAGGCTGCACACCGTCACACAGCAACACAACAGGCTGCACACAGTCGCACAGCAACACAACAGGCTGCACACCGTCACACAGCAACACAACAGGCTGCACACCGTCGCAGCAACACAACAGGCTACACACCGTCACACAGCAACACAACAGGCTGCACACCGTCACACAGCAACACAACAGGCTGCACACCGTCACAGAGCAACACAACAGGCTACACACAGCAACACAACAGGCTGCACACCGTCACAGCAACACAACAGGCTACACACCGTCACAGCAACACAACAGGCTGCACACCGTCACAGCAACACAACAGGCTGGACACCGTCACACAGCAACATAACAGGCTGCACACCGTCACACAGCAACACAACAGGCTGCACACCGTCACAGCAACACAACAGGCTGCACACCGTCGCAGCAACACAACAGGCTGCACACCGTCGCAGCAACACAACAGGCTACACACAGCAACACAACAGGCTACACACCGTCACAGCAACACAACAGGCTGCACACCGTCACAGCAACACAACAGGCTGGACACCGTCACACAGCAACACAACAGGCTGCACACCGTCACACAGCAACACAACAGGCTGCACACCGTCACAGCAACACAACAGGCTGCACACCGTCACACAGCAACACAACAGGCTGCACACCGTCACAGCAACACAACAGGCTGGACACCGTCACACAGCAACACAACAGGCTGCACACCGTCACACAGCAACACAACAGGCTGCACACCGTCACAGCAACACAACAGGCTGCACACCGTCACACAGCAACACAACAGGCTACATACAGTCACACAGCAACACAACAGGCTGCACACCGTCACAGCAACACAACAGGCTGGACACCGTCACACAGCAACACAACAGGCTACACACCGTCACACAGCAACACAACAGGCTGGACACCGTCACACAGCAACACAACAGGCTGCACACCGTCACAGCAACACAACAGGCTACACACCGTCACAGCAACACAACAGGCTGCACACCGTCACACAGCAACACAACAGGCTGCACACCGTCGCAGCAACACAACAGGCTACACAACAGGCTACACACCGTCACACAGCAACACAACAGGCTGCACACCGTCGCAGCAACACAACAGGCTGCACACCGTCACACAGCAACACAACTGGCTGCACACCGTCACAGCAACACAACAGGCTACACACCGTCACACAGCAACACAACTGGCTACACACGTCACACAGCAACACAACAGGCTACACACCGTCACACAGCAACACAACTGGCTACACACCGTCACAGCAACACAACAGGCTGCACACCGTCACAGCAACACAACAGGCTGCACACCGTCGCAGCAACACAACAGGCTGCACACCGTCGCAGCAACACAACAGGCTACACACCGTCACAGCAACACAACAGGCTGCACACCGTCACAGCAACACAACAGGCTGCACACTGTCACAGCAACACAACAGGCTGCACACCGTCACACAGCAACACAACAGGCTGCACACAGCAACACAACAGGCTGCACACCGTCACAGCAACACAACAGGCTACACACAGCAACACAACAGGCTACACACCGTCGCAGCAACACAACAGGCTGCACACCGTCGCAGCAACACAACAGGCTACACACAGCAACACAACAGGCTGCACACCGTCACAGCAACACAACAGGCTACACACAGCAATACAACAGGCTACACACCGTCGCAGCAACACAACAGGCTGCACACCGTCACAGCAACACAACAGGCTACACACAGCAACACAACAGGCTGCACACCGTCGCAGCAACACAACAGGCTACACACCGTCGCAGCAACACAAAAGGCTGGACATCGTCACAGCAACACAACAGGCTACACACAGCAACACAACAGGCTGCACACCGTCACAGCAACACAACAGGCTGCACACCGTCACACAGCAACACAACAGGCTACACACAGCAACACAACAGGCTACACACCGTCACAGCAACACAACAGGCTACACACCGTCACAGTCACACAACAGGCTGCACACCGTCACACAGCAACACAACAGGCTGCACACCGTCGCAGCAACACAACAGGCTGCACACCGTCGCAGCAACACAACAGGCTGCACACCGTCACAGCAACACAACAGGCTACACACAGCAACACAACAGGCTGCACACCGTCGCAGCAACACAACAGGCTGCACACCGTCGCAGCAACACAACAGGCTAAAATGAGTCATCGCACTACAAATGTCCTCTGTTGCATTTAAAGCAACAGTGATAAGTGTGCGTCATGACAAGTAATTGGTGGCAGTAATACTCGCACAATGTAAAACCACCACTACAGGTAACGATGATGCACTTTGTTAAAAAGTTTTTCCAGAACACTGAAACCTGAACATGAAATCAGCAGAGAGGGTGATATACTGCCGTCTGTGGATTCAACTCCTGAACATAACCTGGGTCGTCTCACAAAGACAGATATTTTCTCAGGCATGAAGAAGATGAACACAGCAGACATTGCAGCTGTTTTCACAAACATTAACACAAGCCTGTGGTATGTGCAGGACGTGCAGCGAGTGTACAAGCGATGCCAGAGCGATGCAGAGGTGCACAGGGAGATGACGCTGAAGCAGATCACAGGAGTTTGTGTTTTTAGTTAAAGAGCACCAAGGCTGCTTTCTGTAAAACGTGACATGGTTCACATTTCACTTCATATTTAGTGACTTTTTCTTTCACTTTGTTGGTTTGCTGCTCACCCTCTTAACCATTCAAGGTTATTTATTGGGTTTGAAGTACTTACATTTGAATTTAAACTGCAGAGATGCAGGAGTTCAAAAAGTTAAAGGCTAACATACATTTAAATAAAATGCTGGACATCTGGACTGATGCCTTTATATGTGTTGAGACTCCTCGACTTCCTCGAGTTTGACACAACTCCACCAGCTGAATGGTCAGTTTGACCTCAGAGTGAAGTTTGCTGTTGAACAGCAAATGAAATCTGTTTCATTTGACTCCAGTTGCTTTTGGGGTTAAACAATGCCATGAAAATAAAAGCATTTTAACTTTAATTAATAAATGACAGAGATTATTTTTATTGTACATTTTTTGAAATAATAGATTTTTCCACTGTCAGTGACACTCATCCTACTCATCTAATTCCTGTGTCCCACATTCCCCGAGTGCTGAGCCTCAGCATATGAAACAGTTTAAACCACGAGTAGGTTTCACTGTAATACACTCGTATGGTTTAACCTGCCATAATGGATGATGCATAGGCAGCACGTCACCTTAACAGGATCAGCGGGTTGGGAAAAGCGATGTTGTTTCTATAGATTCGCTGCAGACTGAATGAATGGCTGAACACAGTCATGTGACAGAGTGACAAACATCCCCACATTGGCATTCAGCATGTTTGCCACAGTCTAGTCCTCAGCAGCTTCTCTGTGACAGCTTTAAATCCTCTTCTTCCTCCTTTGGCCTTTTATCTCCGATTCGACGCGAAACACACAGTGTCTTTGCTAACCAGGCCCAAGGGCACATCAGCAGTATCTTTCCCCAGCAGCCAACCACGAGCTCACGGGCACAAGAGCAGAGAGAATGGGAACGGCTCAGGCCGTCCCTTGAGATTGCACACAATTAGACAAACACACTTGGCCTGCTGGGTGTGTGTGTGTGTGTGTGTGTGTGTGTGTGTGTGTGTGTGTGTGTGCACCCGCAGCTTTTTCAGATACATAAAACAACAATGTGGTCCTGACCTGGAGAGCTGACACGCAAGTGATTGAAGGAGTTGTTTTAATTTTGAGGGATATATATACATACATACATATACATACATACATACATACATATACATACATACATATACATATACATATATATACATATATACACATATATATACACACATATATATATATATACATATATACACACACACACACATATATATATATATACATATATATATATGTATATATATATGTATATATATATATATATATATATACATATATATATGTATGTACATACATATATATGTATATATATATATATATATATATATATATATACATATACATATATATACATACTGTATATATATGTATATATGTATATGTTACAATATGTTACAATTATCACATTCACCCCCCCAACAAACACACACACACGGATCACAGTTTATTCATTCAGTAGCTCAAATGTTGTTTTGTGCAATTAGAATTTAAAGACAGATAAAACAGATCAAAGGGAATAAATCAAATAAAGCCAAACAGCATATACAAAATAACAATAAAGATCAAAGACAGTTTTTGTGCTTTATGGTATTAAAACAAATCTGTGTGATAATTATGAAAAGCAAAAATTAAATAATTGAAAAAGATTATGAATCCCAGTTTGCATGTAGTCACAGCGAGCTGTTTAATCAGTTACTCTCACGTCTGTAATCTAACTGGAAATCTTTGTCACAGCATTTCTGGTCAGAATCATAATTAAAGCCGTTCACAGTCATATTCGTACTACGTGAAACCGTAGAACAGTAAAATGAAACTGGCTGTTTTAACATTTAATAACCGAGTGAATGATGTTGGAGAACTCAGCAGTTTCTAGTCCAAATGAACCTCTTTGATATCCACAGGGATCCTTCTGCCCTCCCAACTGTCATCCCAGATTTCCTCATTGGTGATGTTTCAATTTCAGACACTTTTCAGAGACCAGTAATATAACTTTGACTAAAATACACCATGACGCGTGAAACATGTCACCAGGTGTAACCAACAGGGCACTTTACACACTGAATCAAATCTTAACAGCTGTGTTGTTAATATTTGCATGTTGGGAAATATTGGGGGATGACAAGAAACTAAAGAAATTTGGCCTAAAGTGATTAAAGGTGCAAACCATTTGAAATATTTTCTCCATCTATAGCTTCAGTTTTAACAATTCATTTTAATTGGACTGTGGGCTTCCTGAATAAACTGCAGACCGCCTGTGCTGATCCTCTTTGTGTTAAATCCCCAAATCTTTGTGCATGTCTGTGTTTACTGTCGAAAATATATTTAAAACATTTTCTCGTTTTCCACCAAATTTTAAAGAAACAACCTCTTTGTCTTCATAAAGGGAGAGCAGCTTTCACCTTTCACAAGTTTGGGTTTTTCTACCAAAATCAACTTAATTCAACCTTCCACCCCCCCCTGCAGCTTATCAGCATCCAGGTCACAGGGCAGCAGTCTGAGCAGAGATGCCCAGACCTCCCTGTCCTTGGCTGCTCCCTCTAACTCTCAGGGCAAATACTGAAGCCTTCCCAGGCTGGCCAGAAGACATAATCACTTCAGTACCTCCACCTCATCCAGGAGGCACCCTGGAAACCCCTCAGCTGGCTTTATCAGGATGGGCTCTACTCAGAGTTCATCATCCTTTCTCTAAGGTCACTGCAGACACCGTGCAAACCCCAACATACTTCAGCTTCTCTCCTTGGGGTAGCAACACAGACATTATTATTATTATTTTATGTACCTTTCAAAAAGTTGCATGTTGACTATTTAAGAATTCTGTCATGAATTTGCTGCGTGGCAGGCAGGATGAGGATGCATATGCAGGACTCAAGACGAAGGAGTAAACTCAAAACAGCAGCCTTGTTTCCGGAAAAACTTCACGTCAAATACAAAATTAAACTAAAAAACATAAAATAAACCAGGAACTGAGAGCTAGGAAACACAGCACAGTGAGAGTACGACACGACAACGGCTAGAGAGAAACACAGGGCTTAAATACACAAGCACAGCTGGGACAAATCAGACCCAACAAGGCACAGGGACGCAAGACTACGATGCACACAGGACCAGGACTATCAAAATAAAACAGGAAACACACAGCTTAACACAGTGAGTGGGGAGAAACGTGGGACACAGAGGAGCACAGAGTAGACACGGGAACAGACACAGGCTGGAAAAACAGTGATGGGAGGAGAACAAAGGTCACTGAGAACTAAAGAAAACCAAAACAACAATAATCAAAGAACATAATTATACAGTCAAACACAAATACTGGGTCACTGTGACAAATCCAGAGTTTTATTCTGCTTTCTGCTTAAATCCTGTTCAGACACTTCACACGTGTTCATGTGATAAATAAACGGGACAAAGATTTATGGAAACTGAAATCTCAGCAGCACATCAGCTTGTGCCAGGTCTGAGAGACGGTGACTGTACGAGCATAATACCAGTGATTACCAGATCATGAAAAATATTGATCGATTGATGAAAAATAGTTTTTTAGTAAAAATCCAAGAGCAGATCAAAATTGCATTTGAGCATATTTGAAAATGAAAGCTGACAGAACATCAGAAGCGATGGTAGGAAGAACGTTATCACTGGATAAATGAACTGTGTGGACCACATAGACATGAATCTTCCCCTCACAGAGTACATTAACAGCTCTCATAGGTACGAATAAACGCAGATGTGCTTCAGGATGTGAAAAATAAGTGATGATAAAACTAAAGAACAATGGGCTGTGGAAATCAGAACTGCAGGGATATTTTGGCATGTGTTGCTGTGCAAAAGAAGGCGATACAGGAGAGAACAGGTGCAGCACAGAGAAGTACGATGCACTTTTGTACACCGCTGTACAAATCTCTGAGGATCCATTCATTTCTGTTTCATTTTCAAAGAAAGCAATGTTTGGAGCATTTTGCTGACCAATTTTTAAATATATACTTTGTGTATACCTACCACCCTGTGCCTAATGACTGATTTTAATTGTATCTTTGTTTTCATGTGCACATTTCTTTAAAAGATTGAAGAACATATTAACATTTATACTTTTCATTTATTGTGAATAAGCCAAATCATATACCTTGTTCAATATAGGCACCTTTTGTAAACTGAGCTGATTGTCATGTTACAGATTATATTCTTATCTGGTCTTTAAGTCTGACGCCATCAGCCGTGTCAGGCCCAAACTCTGCTGCAGGTCCCAAAGTCAAACGAACACTGCAGCATCACTGAGAGTTACAAACTGTCTAAATTATTTCATCTGTAATAAAATGATCAGTGTTGCTGCTTTACCAGGTGTAACAATGAAGTTTAACATCCATCCATGAAAACAGAATTTATTACATTTAACAGAGTTAGAAGTTAGCAGGAAGTTAGCTCGCTAGCTTCCACCTAAACATGATATAGCATGTTCTGACAGAGAGATTTCTGAAACAATTCAAACGTACAGCTCTGCTGTCACTTCCAACATAAATGAAGACAGAAAACTAAACAGCAGTGACGTTTGTAGGGTTACTGAAGTTGGCTAGCTGTAGCTAATGATGTGCTACGTGATCGCTAGCTACACAGCTATGTTAGCATAAACACAGTGAAGCTGGAGGATGAAGCTAACTTTTTTCCACTGGATAAAAGTTAACGTGAAGGTTTCTGATGGTTAGAGACAAATGTAATCACATGGCAGGATGCTGTAAACGGACCAAACTTCAGCAGGAGAACAACTGAGATAATCCATCCACAATACGAGGTTAGTCATTCATACACTGCTGCTGGGCTGCAGTTACATCGTAAGGGTTTAAACACTGAGCTGTAAAATGAACAGTGGTGATAAAAACCGAGAGAGGCCGACAGCGATCACTGACTGTGTTTACGGGCTTGTTGAGATTAAACAGAACAAGGTACAAAACATTAAAACATGTTAAAAACACAGCAGCCTTAATAAACACGGAGCAGTTTGGACCTGAATGGGTTCATCACGTCATCACTTAAAGTCTAGGTTGTGTGCTGAGTTGAAGAATCACATTAAATACATTTAAAGTACAGTTGTGGCAGTGCTGTGTTTTCTTTCTGATCCTTTGAGTCTTAGAACATCAAATCCACAAAATAAAATAAATATAGATCATTTAAAATGCTCATCTGTAATGTTCTCAGCATTACCATTTCTGTCAGTCGCAGGTTTTATGTCTTCATCGTTTAATTCTAAACATATATTCACATAGATTAAACATTCAGTCAAACAGCTGCTTCAGTTTCTTTAAATTCCCATAAATCAAAGTCACACAATCGCATTAATATCATTCTGAACGTCTCTGTTCTCAGTGGATATCAGTGACTTTCATCCAGCCTTTCATACGACTCACAGCGGTCACAGTGATTGCTGTCTGCAGCCGGGAATCAGATGGTTGTGGTTTAAAAGCAAACAGAGCATCTCTGTAATCCAGTGGATTCTGTGGGCTGGATAAGATGTTTTATTCCTGTTTTCCAAAGAGAAACAAGGTTGGTTTGAGTGGAAGAATAAAAAATGAATTCAGCTTTTTGTTTTGAATAATATATCTAACATGAATGTTGTATTGGACTATTTCTAGCAGTAAAGTTCGGGAACAATCTGTCCACGTGTAGATCCAAACCGTGTTGAACGCTCCCATCCTGTCAGCTGCTGATGGCACAATCAGACAAGGAGTGTGTGACATCGGGGCAATGATGCCACGGCTGCAGGAATACGTAAAAAAAACGTAAAGCAGCAATGAACCTCTTTTAAAGAGGTTGTTTTCATTGTTTTTGATCTTGTTTAGGTCAGGTTTTTTTCCCCCGCGATCAGCCCTGATCAGCACGGATGGCGAGCCACCCAACCACCGCTACGTTGTGGTAGGAATCGTAAACCTATGGACTGAATTAAACTGTTGACACATGACCGATCACAGGTCCATGGAACTAAACTAAATCTCATACTGGACTAAACCTCATCCCACCTCCTTTTGGACCATAATAAGCTGTTTTGTACTGTTAACATTATTTTGTTTGTGATATATATGCATATATTTTTCATTTTTTTGTATATCTGTCTCTATATTTATCATAACATACACAATATATATATATATTTGAGCTCTATTTTTGGTTTCCTGTGTTTTATTCACACACTCAGGCTCCATAGTCGAGACTACTTCTGAAAGCTCATTGTCTATGAAGCTGCAGTCAGGCGCCCTGGTCCTTTAACCGCGTTACAAACACTTGGAGAGCAGAGGGCGAGGGGTTCACCAGGAGACCGTGAACCTGTTTGGGGCTTCTGAATACTTTGGTTGTTTTTTGCTTGACATTTGATTTTGTTCATGTTCAGCCACGTTTCTGAGTGTGTTATATTTTATTCAGGGTTTTAGTTTCATTAGTCCCCTCAGGGTTTCCCTCCACTGTGTTTGTCGCCTGAGTGAAGGTCGTCTTTCTGTTTGTTAGTTTTTCCAGTTTAACTGTCGGAGTCGTCTCCTGTCATGTTCTGAGTTTTACTTCAGTGCTACTTCAGGGGTCACCTGATTGTTGTGATTTGACTCTGTATAAATAACATTGAATTGAATTGTCTGTTCTTCTCCCTTCGTGTGTTTCTTGGAGTTTCTGGTTGTTTGACTCCGTTGTTGTTTGTTGTTCCCCCGTCTTACTGGGAGTCTTGAGTTTGGCTCTGAAACAGTTTAATTTCTATGATCTTTTTTCTTTGATTTTATTCACATTAGGTTGAGATAAAGATCGTGACGTGGAGAGAAATCTGCTCTTTCACTTCCTGTTGTGAGTTTCAGTGCATTTTCATACGGGGACAGCTTAAAATAATGTACTTATTGTATTGCATTGTGTTTTCTATCTTCCATTTCTCTATAACGATGAAGACATCTGGAACAACTCCGTGTTCAGCCTGGAGCAGCTATGGACTGAACTACCAACTGCCAATTAGTAGATGACCTGCTGCACCGCCGAAACCGCCGCTGCTGACACTGTACATCAGCCAGAAACGCTTACAGTGGACCAAAGTTTATTATTTATTAATTTTATTCTGTATGGTTAGAGTGAGCTTGTGAAACAACCGGGGGTTTGATCTATTTTTTATTCAAAATGATTTCAAAGAAACGTCAGCAGCAGCAGTGCTGGTAAGAAATATTAGAAAAATACTGTAACGCTGAGGCTGGAGCTCAGAAACACGTTATTCTGATGTTAGATCGTATAAATCATTAAACAAATTGTGTGCACGAACACACTTGAAATTTCTCTTTGAAACAAAGTTTGCTTTTTGTATTTCTGACACAAACTGGGCTGCTGATTTATATCCAGAGCATTTGATACAGTATCACCGATGTGACCATATCAGCCCAGCAGACGACTGCTCACATCTCTGCTTTATTAGAAAATGTGTAATAACCCGACTTCCTCTCTCTAATAGAATAAAGGATGTGTGAATGGCACTTGTAATGATCTGAAGAAGGAGACCCGGTCTTCAGTCATTAGGGATGGAGGCTAATAACTGCTTTGCCACTTCATTACTTCCTCGCTGAGCTGCAAAGGTGTCATTTCATGTCCAGATCTACCAGGATAGTGATAATAAAAATAATGAGTTTATATCCCAGCTTTACCATGTGAGGGTATTAGGCTGTAATAATAATTACTTTGTGTATATGGGGCATATTTTCATATTTCATTGTATGTACTTTATACTTTATGCTAGTTTTTAACCTGTAATTCCACTGATTCTGGCTTGTCTGTGTTTCTGTTTTGTTGCCTTGTGTGTCTGCTCTTGTCTTAGGTAATTGTTTGCTCTCAGCAATCTCACCTGTATGACTGCGCCTCTGCAATTAACTGCAGTTTATTTTCCTTCCCCTCCCATTATGTTACCCTTTCCTCCAATTTCCTTACATCTAAACTACACAGCTCATCATAAAATGTGCTGCTCTGCTGCTATTACCCATCGCTTTTTCTGATTGGTCAAACACTGGAAACAGTGTCCCTTCCATGTGAATGTCCATCCATCCTTATCAGTGTTGTTGCTGAGGCGTATCCCCGGCAACCACAGGGCGAGAGGCGGGGCACATCGCCAGTGTGACACAGAGACTCAACTCACAACTATGGGCAGTTTAAAATATCACCTGTTAACCTAACCCAACTAATTTGCATGTATTTGAATTGTGGTAGTCGACTCGGCAACAGTGCAAACCCCCACGCCACTCACATGTGATACGGGTAGGGATGGGTATCGTTTAGGTTTTATGCAATACCAGTACCAAACTGGTACTTTTGAAACGGTGCCGGTGCTTAAACGGTGCTCGAACCGGTGCTTAAAGAATGTAGAACACAAACTTTGTCCAAAAACCTCTCATGTTCAGCTGTTTTTTTGTAAAAAGATAACAATGTTAGCCTTTTCTGCAGCTATGGGGCATATATGGTATCACTCTGGGCTGGAAGCAGCTTAAACAATGGAAAAAACACAAACTTTGTCCAAAAACCTCTCATGTTTAACTGTTTTCCTCTTTTTCTTTGGTCATTTTAGCCTTTTTGGCCAGGGTGAAGGGAGTATCTGCCATCAAACAAGAAGACAGCCGCATGTAGCTATGATGGTGTTTGCTAGTTCACCTTACATGCATTAATGTAATAACGTGGTTAGCCTACTCAACGTAAATTACACACGAACAACATTAAGCTACTCACGCATCATTTCTGCTACACTGGCAGGGCTAGGGGCCAGGACTCTCCTCTTCGGGTTTTTGGGGGTTGTTGCTAACTCCGGGTCGATAACAGGAACCACACCCGCAGTAGATGTGCTCGGTGTGAGGTCTCGCAGCAAGCTATCAAATACGGCGCATTTCTCGGCTTTTAAGAAACGCTATGCGTCGCCAGGTGTTTCATCAGATTTGAGGTGTTACCTCCTTTGACAGCATCACAGTATCAGCTTAAAGCACTTGTTGCAGCTGCTGAGTTTGCATCTTTTGCTGTGAAGTACAGCCAGACTTTGACCGCTTCACCTTGGGCATTTTTAATCTGTAGCTCTGCTCTAAAAGAACGTACGTACCTTGCCCCGCCTACTATCCTCGGAAACGTAAAATGATTGGCTAGAATCTAAAGTGTGTCACAGCTCAGGAAAAAAAAGCACCGAAATGTGCGCTGCTTTTCGGTCTGGTTACTACCGTTTATGTCAGAACCGATACCGGTACCCATCCCTAGATACGGGTTGACTTAAGTCGCCACCTTTAAGCTGGTTCCAAACATTCGCTAAAGCTAAAAATAAAACAGACTTTAAACTGTTAGCGGTGGATCACTCGGCTCGTGCGTCGATGAAGAATGCAGCTAGCTGCAAGAAATAATGTGAATTGCAGGACACATTCATCATCAACACTTCGAATGCACTTTGCGGCCTCGTGCTCCTCGTGGCGCGACGCCTGTCTGTGTGTCACTTTGCAATCAATCGGAGACCTCCGTGTCACAGGGCAGTCACACGGGGCCTTCAGGAAGCGCCGTCGACCCCCCAAGCACAGGCTGTCCTGGGTGCCCGGTGCGACATGTGGTGCATGCCTGGTGCACGCCCCCCCTCTGCCACTCCCTGACCCCGCTCGGGGAGGGGCACCGCCCTGACAAAAGCTTAGCTCGAGTGCTGACCTTCAATAGATGGCAGTGATTGGCTGCTCTACAGAACCACAGAATCAGGTGGTTTACAAGTTATTTAGCACCAGCACTTTAAACAGATTTCAGACTGAATACAACTTGTAAATTAGTTGAGGGTCTTCTTTCTGGGTGGAAAGCGAGGCAGGCAGATGAAACCTCCCTTCACAGATTTCCTTTTCTTCAGAGGTTTCTCTTCACAGATCGGCGACAGCTGGAAGCATCTACACAAAGGAGACTCAGGTTTGAAACCAAAGAGATTTCTCACAAAGCAAAATACAGAACAGGAGCTGAACTTTATCACCACAGTGAGTACGACTATCTGGCATCAACTAAGCGAATCTTCAGCCTTGAGTAGCAGATGAGAAGTCCTCAGCCTGCACACAGGTGAGTGATTACCCTGCCAGGTGCACAGGAAGTGAAACACAGCAGAATGATGGACACACACTCACACATGCACACAGACAGGGAAGAAAAAGTTAAAACAAAGTGTGGAGAGACAGGAGGACAAGTGCACCATGACACATTTTCACCTCACGATGTTGCTGCTCTGTTTACATACAGGTGTGGAATGATCCAGAAACCTGGTTCATAATGTCTAACCCTGATTCTGTCTCTGTGACAGTGAGCAGAAAACCTGTGAGGAATAAGAATGATTCCCATTTTCTCCGTCAGTTTCAGGGTCGTCACATTGTTGGTGTTGGCTCGCCGTCACATGCCTGCTAGGACGCTGTAAAAGAGCAGACACACCTGTGCCTTTCTGATAAGTCAGCTGCTTTAAAAAAGGTCTTTTGAACAGGCACAGCAGTCAATGCAGCAGAGCCAGAAGGTCGACACTTTACTCTCCAGCACCGTCTGCTCATTCAACATTTACCAGACGGGGAGATGTGTATTTTTTAATGGGTGACAAAGTGCTGGAATTTACTGTCAATTATAAATGAGGCTGTGAAATATACATATTCAGTGTAAAACGATGGGGACAAAACACGAGGAGAAACTGAAGAAAAACACAACAAAATCAATATGACAGAAACGTTTCACTCATTTTGTAGTTTCAAACTAAGCTGGTTGTGTGCGTGCACTTTACAGCCCGTGATAGAGAAACCAAAAGACTCAAATCATTTAGTAGCTGCGCTCAGTGTGGCGTGAATGAGACATGGCGAGGCCGCGGCTCGAGGTTTTGAGCCATTTTATTTACCGTGGCTGCAGCTCACAAGCTGCCAGCCGCACATACACCAAACCAAAAACACAACCCTAATTCCCTGTGTTTAACTCGGCGGGCGCGATGCCGCACAGGTGCGTCCACCCTCGCCGCACAGCACTGCAAACCACGCCCCACCACACTCAGGTCGATTGTGTTGTCAAAACAACCCTGACTCCACTAGACCCCTGAATGTTGTGCTATTTGACTCTAAGATGCTACCAACTGTTACGGGCTGTGACCCAGCATTTTGAGTTTGTGTTGTTACTGAAGATATGTTAGGTTCAGTTGTTGATATAATTAATTATAATCTGAGTTTCTTGTATTTTGTCATTGTTTATGTTAAATCATCTCGTTATCTTAAAGTTGCTCCGTCTTTAGTCCTTGTTTATCTCGATCCTTTCATGTCGTCAAGTCAGTATTATGTCTGCCTCAGTCATGTTTCCTGTTTTATTTTGAAAGAGTCTGGTGTTCTTTGTTCATTGTATTTAGTTTTACTTCCCCTGTCCCGTCACCAGGATCACGTGTGTCAGCTGTTTGCCCTCGTGTGTTTCCACTCCCCTCATCGTCCCTGTGGGTGTTTAGTCTCTGTGTTTCATTCAGTCTTTGTTGGATCGTCTGTGTTACTTTGTTTTTATTCCATGTGATCAGCCAAAATAAAGACTTTCTGTTTAACCTCTTAAGCCCCAACGCCCCCTGATACGGGGGCAAAAGGCAGGAGATCAGTTAGGCTTGGGGCTTAAGAGGTTAAACATTCAAGTCAAGTTCCTTTGGGTCTGCTCTTGGGTGCGTTAAACTAACACACTAGCGTAACCCGCAGTGACACCAACAGATCTTTTAAGTACTACAAGTTGCACGGTGGGGCTCCATGGATCAGACTGGTTTGTCCAGCACCTCCCACAGATGCTCCATTACATTGAAATATGGAGAATTTGGGCCCAAGTCACACTTGTCGTGCTCGTCAAACCACTCCTGAACCATTTTTGTTTCGAGGCAGGTAGCACTATCCTGCTGAAAGAGGTCGTAGGCATCAGGGTGTACCATTTCCATGAAAGGGTCTACATGGTAGACACAGTTCTGCAGCTATATACATATGGACAGTATTAACAGAGGGAAAAGATATATATATGTAAAATGTACAAATATACAAGCTGGTTTAAAACAAAAAGTAATATGTAATAAATAGTGTTGTGTATATATATATATATGTATACAATAGTGGGAAGAAAAAAAAGAAGGGGGGGGGGGCTGTGTTATCGGGTAGTTATGTCTTTGGGGAAGAAACTGTTTTTGAGTCTGTGGGTTTTGTGCTGATGCACCTGTGGCGCCTCCCTGAGGGAAGCAGGCTGAACATGTTGAAACCTGGGTGGAGCTGTCCTTGATGATGTTTGCTGCTCTGCTGAGGCAGCGGGAGGAATAAATGTCCATCAGGGAGGGGAGAGGGCAGCCGATGATCTTTTGTGCTGTCTTGACCACACTCTGAAGCCTCTATCCGCCTTGATGCAGCTGCCGTACCAGACCGTGATGCAGTAGGTTAGCAGGCTCTCAATGGACGAGCGGTAGAAGGTCAGCAGCAGGTTGGAGTTCAGCTTGTACTTCCTGAGGACTCTCAGGAAGTGCAGCCGCTGTTGGGCCTTCTTGACGACCGCTGAGATGTTGTCTGTCCAGGAGATGTCAGCAGAGATGAGGACACCAAGGAACCGGGAGGTGTGGACCCTCTCCACACACTCCCCGTTGATGTAAAGGGGGGCCAAGTCAGTGCTGTGTCTCCTGAAGTCAACAATGAGCTCTTTGGTTTTCTTCGTGTTCAGTGCCAGCTTGTTCTCTGAACACCAGGCTGCCAGCTCCAGGACTTCCTCTCTGCAGGCTGCCTCGTCTCCCTTTGAGATGAGTCCTACCGTGGTGTCATCAGCAAACTTGATGATGAGATTGTTGTTGTGGGTCGAGCTGCAGTCGTGGGTGTAGAGAGAATACAGGAGGGGGCTCAGCACACAGCCGTGTGGGGAGCCGGTGCTCAGTGTGCGGGTGGAGGAGAGATGGGGGCGGAGCCTCACAGTCTGGGGCCGGTTTGTGAGAAAGTCCTTTATCCAGGCGCATGTGAGAGGGGGGAGGCCAAGAGTGACCAGTTTGGTGACGAGGATGTCCAGGATGATTAAAGGCTGAGCTGTAGTCCACGAAGAGCACGTGATGTAACATCATCATGTTGACCCTTGTCAAACTTACTCAGATTGTTACGCTATTTTTTACTCTAATGCATCAAGTTTAAGGAGAAAATATTGACTTGCTCCCTGATGTATCCCACCCACTAACAGGTGGCTCAACGAAGAGATAATCAGTGTTATTCACTTCACCTATTCGCCTGATTGGTTTACTTGCAGGAAGGAGCAGAGAAAGACGGGGCAGAGAAGAGAAACACAAACTCTAGGATAGAAGACACACAATAAATGATATGCTATAGTTACATATACATATACCACGCAAAGGAGAGAGGAGGAGCTTAGAGAATCATGAGGTCCCCGAGCAGCTCAAGCCTACAACAGGAGAAGTATCTGATCCAGTCTGAACTAAAGCTCCCAAAGCCCAAATTGGTTCAAATGGCACTTCATTCTTTGCACTTACTTTGAATTGAATACACGCCTGTGGTCAGTGTTGAATCAGCAGTTAATCTAACATTGACCTGTAGGAAACTCACACTCTGGTGCTGCATTAACACAACCCAAAGTGTGTTTTCACCTTGAAGGACCAACACACGACTGTTGCACTAGCAGCTGTGAGAGCTGCCTCTTCACAAACTCCTTTACACTCAGACTCTGAGCACATGTCCTCAAAAAGCAGTTTATTGATTTAAGTGTTCCCTTGAAGTGTGCTTTTAGCTTAAGAGAAATGAATAAGCATCAACTGTTCCACTTATCCACCATCAATAAGGGAGTATGCACTGTTACGCAAGAGCAGCTTCTCCGGCCGAGTCAGCAGCAATTGTATAATCAAGACTGAAAATAAGCTAATTGGTAATTTTTCCACATAATTAAGTCTGTGCCAAAAAACTATTTTTTCATTTACATAATCTGATTATTTGCAAGGGCAAAAAGAAGAGTTGCAACTAGATTATGTTTTGTATTAAGGTAATGAAAAAGATTTTTAATTTACGTATTCAGCAAGCTGCAAATACACTGATAGTGAAAAAACGAATATTTGTTTTCTGCAAATAATGAGCTAAATGTCATTAAACTTTTGTTTTTCTGTGGAAACAATTGTTTATCTGTTTAGACCGTGGCGGCTTTAGTTTGGGAAAGATGATGGTCTGTTTCAGTAATACTCTTTACATTAACTCATCAACTGCTGCCAACATCTGCAACACCTGCAAACAAACAAACCTAATCATTAATTTCAGCAAACAAGATCTTCCATCCTGAATCCTTCTACGTAAAACTGTTTGAACTGAGCACACAATAGATCATCTTTTTGTAAATATAATGGCAACTGACAACATAAGTGATCACAAAGCACATCATTAAAGCAGAAAACACACAAAACAGAGAAAGCTATAATAGGTGTACAATGTTTAACTTGAGCGCATTATGTGAGGATGTTTTGAAGGTCCTGCAGGGAAGACCTGGACCAGGAATCCTGTTTTTCAGGATTTAAATAAAGGATTGTTTTTCAATTGCCAGTCTTGGTAGCCGGGGATCAGTCCGCCAGGGCCTCCGCTCCTGGACGCCGCCCGGCACACAATGCACCCGACCCCTATGGCCCCTCCTGTGGGTGGTGGGCCTGCGGGAGGATGGGCTCATGTCCCCTTTTCGGGCTGTGCCCGGCCAGGCCCCATGGACTAAGGCCCGGCCACCAGACGCTCGCCCTCGGGCTCCCTCGAGGGCGCCTGGCTCCAGGGCGGGGCCCCGGTAACAGATGATCGTCTGTTAACACTATTAGAACTAGAAAGCGATACAAGCGGCAGAAATGGGCTTTTCTCTCCCTTAGTGATAGGGTAAGGAGTTCAGGGAGTCATTCAAGGCCACCACTCGCATCGAAAGAAGTGACATTAACAGTTAGATTGGTCTGAATACGGACTGTAGGCAGGATATTTTTAAGTGACCTCATAAATACAGTGCACTTCTCTTTTCATCAGAGCTTAAAAAAGCTTTATGTGCGGTACTACTGTGGAGTTCAATGTCCAAAACACGGGTCGAGCCATTGGCATACAGAATAACGTCATCTCCATAAAAATGCACACTGCTGTTCTGGGTCGCTTTGATATTGTTTCTGTAAAGTGTGAAGAACATGGTGAAAACTTTGGAGACTACTGTGTGAGTTCCATCAGAAAGTTAATCATGAATCCCATCGAATCATACTTTTATTAATCTCTCGCTCATCATACCTGCATACCTCACCCCAACCGGTCGCAGCAGATGGCCCCGCCCCTCCCTGAGCCTGGTTCTGCTGGAGGTTTCTTCCTGTTAAAAGGGAGTTTTTCCTTCCCACTGTCCCAAAGCGCTTGCTCATAGGGGGTCATATGATTGTTGGGTTTTTCTCTGTATGTATTATTGTACGGTATGCCTTACCATAAAAAGTGCATTGAAGCAACTGCTGTTGTGATTTGGTGCTGTATAAATTAAACTGAATTGAAAACCATTTGAGGGACATCCAAGCCAGCTGGGAATAATATTTATTTCACTAGCTGGAACCACATCCTCAGCTATGATGAGTGATGAGAGACTGTGAACTGGTCCTGTGGTTTAGAGAAGGCGTTTAATGGGACTGACAGACCCCCAAAGAAAGCATCCCCTGACAGAAGTGAAGACTGGGCATTGTGAAGGTCTTGGAGATTTCTGCAAATGTATAACTGACAGGCTTGTGATGACCATCGGCCCAGGAGCTTGATTAAGTGTTCTGTAATTCCCTTGCGGGAGGCAGAAGTTGCTGCACTGATGCAAAAGGAATGGCCAGAGAAGAGATTGGGAGAAATCCCGGACGATGAGAGAACTCATTTGAGGAAGAAGATGAGGCAGTCTTCAGAGATTGGGTGGAAGTCGCTTATTAAACAGGGTTGAAGATCCGGATGGAATTTTGTTGACGAGAAGGTAAATTCTGAACACCGTAAGAACCCGAAGAAGGCGAGCAGGAACATTGCTTCGAGTGTGCCAGGAAGTAGACACTGTACTTCAGCCATAACGTAGAGATGCAGCGATATAGAAGATACGAAGTTAGGGCTAAACAGCGTGGGGTTGCAGAGGTTGTCTGATGTTGGAAACCTTTGATGAGTAATAATATCTGAGACAATGTAATAGTCGAGCAAGGTGAACCTGTGAGCATTTTGGCAAAGAAACTGAGGCCGCTGAGGTACGTCTTTATCGTGGGAATGCCCAGAAAATGGAAAGTGAAAGCTACGAAACTAGACATGGTTGCAGTGTTGAATGGTGGATGGTAAGCTTGAAGTGACTGTGGAGCAAACAAAACATTTTCCAAGCGGTCCAATGTGTAGACAAGGCGCAGATAAATCAATGATGATGCGCTTTTTGCCTGAATATTTTCTGGTAGCGATGCACAGTGGGCTGATGCAAAAGAGGGGAAAAGGTGGTTTAGGAAAGGGTCCGATCGTGAAACCCTCCCTAACTTCGTTGGCGATGGTTTCCAGGTCTTTGAGAGCGAACTGGAGGTTTTTACAAGTACAAGAAACTGATGGCTGGGTAACAATCCCTGGATGGAAACCTGAAAAACCATTTATCAAGAAGATGACAAAGTCTGGGTTGGGGGGATTTTTTTTTTTAAGGCTTCTTTTAATGCCGGAATATGAATGGGTGTTGAGACGCATAAAATTAGTCATTGCTTGGGGGGGTTGTGGGGGCATACTGGGAAGGACACATGAGGCAACCGGAATCGTTGAAATTATTGCAAATGGTGCAGCCGATGGGTCTGCCCTTCCTATCAGAACCTTTTGGCAAAGGCATACTAGGGATGGATGCTGTGCATTTAGAAATATCTGGTGTAGAGGATGGGGCCAAACGGGTAAAAGCGGATGAGCGGCGTGAGGGCTGTGAATAATTTTGGGCTGTGATGATTAGGGATGGGTACCGGTATCCGGTGCCATGATGGCACTGGTTTTGACATAAACGGTAGTAACCAGACCGAAAAGCAGCGCACATTTCGGTGCTTTTTTCCCCCCTGAGATGTCAGTAACTTTGGATTCTAGCCAATCATTTTACCTTTGCAAGCGTAGTAGGCGGGCCCAGGTACGTACGTTCTTTTAGAGCAGAGCTACAGATTAAAAATGCAAAACACTTGCCCCTCCCTTCCTTCCCTCCCCATCTCCAGCTGCCTCCCTCTTCCCGCTCCACCACAATCACCCACACATGCAGGGCCTTGGGGTAAAGGTGTGTCACCAGGGTGCAGGGGAGGCATCCCCCCCCTCTGTCCCCTTCTGGCTGCCTGTGCCTCAATTTTATCTCACAACTTAGACATTCACATCACTCACACTCTCATAACACATACATATAGGATCTTGGGGGTGGGCACGCTACACGGAGTACAAAAGACCATCAGGGTGACACCTCACCCCTGGCGTCGTTGCCCACCTCTCAATTTTAAATACACGTAGACACTGAGGGCTATCAGGAGGGGCTATGCGCTTACCTGCTGCTCTCTGGCAGGTAGCTCCATGCCCTCCTGGGTTTTAAATGCACCTTAGAACACACATGCATCAACACTACAATGAGCGGGTGGAGGGAGGTTTGGAGTCTTCACACCCCCGTTCTCTGCGGCCTGTTGGAGCGGGGGGGCCGGGAGGGGGAGTTGGCCATCCGACTGGGGTCTGGAGTTTGGGGCCTCCCTGCTGCTGCAGAGTCGGGCGGTCTCCTTCTCCCCACCGCAGGGAAAAGGGTAACACCACCTGGGTCTGGGTGCAGTTCCCCCCTCCAGGGGCAAGGGTACCTAGACCCGGTTCTTAGAGTACGCTTGGGGAGTGTGATTGTGTGTACAGCGTCTCTTTATGTCTGTCTCCACGTTGGGTGAGTGTTGAGTAATTGCATATGAGAGCATGAGGGTGGGAATGGATGTTTGTATCTGTGTGTGCCTGTATGTCTGCATCTATATGTCAGGTTGGGTATCAGACGCCACCTCTCTGAGGACATCTCAGGCCCTCCAAGGTATGGAGGCCTATCTCTCCCCCCCCCACCACTTCCCCTGCCGGTGGCAGATGCCCTCAGACATCGGTGCGTTGGTGGTTCTTTGTGTCTGGGTATGGGTGTCCAGGTACACACCGGCTCACTCCTTGGTGGCTGCTTGTCGGGGCCTGGAGCCTGGGGCTCGCTCGGGCCCCTTCGGAGGTGGGGTGCCCTCAGCCTCTCGGCCTGGGGCTCGGCCACTCTGGCACAGCTGGCTGCCGGCAGAGCTCACGGGCACGTCACTGCAACCCCCCCTGGCTTCTGCTCCACGGCTGCTGAATGACCCCTCATCTGGGACTCTCCTCAGCTCTTTCTGGGACAGTGGTGCAGCTGCCCCTCTGTTGGTCTTCCTTGGTCTCTTGTGTTCTGGGGGCTTCTGGATGTCTGGAGTCTTGATCTCCTCCATACCTGTTTCATGCCCTGGAGGACACCCTCTAGGGCATGAAACAGGTGCCCTAGAGGGTACCTCACACCCTCTAGCAGATCATTACATGAAGAAACCTTTTAAAAACAAGCGCGTCCATGCTCACAGGTGTACACACGGGTGCTCACACACACAAACTACACCCTTTTTGGCTCCTACCTCAAAGCACACTGTGCTGTCGATCTTACGTGCTGCACAATAATGTTTAATATTTAGTATTTACTGTTATATTCACATATATCATCGTGATGTTGTTTATTGTATTACTCTCGTTTTCTTCTGCTTGTTTTCTTTTTTCTTTCTCAACAGGTGATCCAGGTGATTGATATGTATTTTTTTTTGTCTGCTTATTTAGTTGTTTTTTGTTTTTTTGCCCTTTATCCCCGTCCCTCTTCTCCGCTGTTTTCCCCCTCTTCCTTTCTCCCTTTTCTTTTCTGTCCCGTATCTAGCAAGTGAAAATAAAAAATAAATAAAATAAACAATAAAAGGTGAATCAAATAGACCATTACGGCAAGGCTGGGATGGTCAATTTGGTAAAGTAAATCCGTTGGGCATCTTTCCTCGCCTTTAGACAATAATTCTGATGCAAAAGAGCCAAACGGGACAGGCAAAAAAAAGAAAAAAAAAAAAAAAAAAAAAAGGCTAACATTGTTATCTTTTTACAAAAAACAGCTGAACATGAGAGGTTTTAGGACAAAGTTTGTGTTCTCCATTCTTTAAGCACCGATTCGAGCACCATTTCAAAAGTACCGGTTTGGTACTGGTACCAGATAAAACCTAAACGATACCCATCCCTAGTGATGATACAGGTGGAAGCAGGATGTGACTGAGTGCCCCAGAATGTTGATCTTGATTAAACTGTTGTAGGCGAGCAGCTGCTTGAGAAGTGAACTGGATGTGGTACCGTAGCGCGAGATCAAGTATTACAGTTAAGTAGGAATCGAGCTCTTGTCTTCGGGAGGGAAAGGTGGTGCAGAGAACATCTCCGTATAATGAAAATGTGAAAGAAAACTTGAGTCTTGAGTGTAGCGAGCTCTTTTTTAAATAAACGGGTGCCAAACCATTTAAAGGTTTAAATACTAACAAACGAACTTTAAAACGCATCCTAAATTCGATTGGAAGCCAATGTAGAGAGACCAAAACCGGAGTGATGTGGTCGAATTTCCTTCTACCAGTTAAAAATCGAGCCACAGCATTTTGCACTAATTGTAAGCGTGACAAAGTGCCCAGCCCCTATTAGAGTGGAATTACAGTAATCCAGGCGTGAAGTAATAAAAGCATGAATTACAGTGTCTAAGTTACGTTTGGAGAGAAAGGGCTTGATCTTCGATAGACGTCTGAGCTGGTAAAATGCTGATTTTACCACCCCGTTCACGTGGTCATCAAAGGTAAGTGCAGAATCCATCTTTACTCCAAGATTTGTGATCGAACTCTTCAAATGAGAGGTCAATCAGAATCAGATTACTTTATTGATCCCTAGGGGAAATTATTTTGGTTACAGTGCTCCAGTATAAACATTAACAAGACAGACAATACACTAAGTAAGAAATAGACACAATATATACAATATAATGGATTGCATTTATTGCAATTGCATTTATTGCAATTGCATTTATTGCAATTGCAGACAGACTATTAATTCATTTGAAAGCCTGATGCTTAGCCTCGTCCACCCCAGCTGTAAAACTCAGAAACCAGTCTTACTTGTTATCATCTATCGTCCACCTGGGCCTTACACAGAGTTTCTGTCTGATTTCTCAGACTTTATATCTAATTTAGTTCTGAGCTCAGATAAAATAATTATTGTGGGTGATTTTAACATCCATGTTGATGCTAAAAATGACAGCCTCAACATGGCATTTAATCTGTTGTTAGACTCAATTAGCTTCTCTCAAAATGTAAAAGAACCCACCCACCACTTTAATCACACTCTAGATCTTGTTTTAACATATGGCATAGAAACTGAACATTTAACAGTGTTTCCTGAAAACCCTCTCCTGTCTGATCATTTCTTGATAACATTTACATTTACAATAATTGATTACGCAGCAGTGGAGAGTGGACTTTATCAAAGTAGATGTCTTTCTGAAAGCGCTGTAACTAAGTTTAAGAATATAATCCAGCCACTGTTATCATCGTCAATGCCCTGTACCAACACAGAGCAGAGCAGCTATCTGAACGCTACCCCAACAGAGGTCGATTATCTTGTTAATAATTTCACCTCCTCACTACGTACGACTCTGGATACTGTAGCTCCAGTGAAAACTAAGGTCTCTAATCAGAAGTACCTGACCCCGTGGTATAATTCTCAAACACGTACCCTAAAGCAGATGACTCGTAATCTGGAGAGGAAATGGCGTGTCACAAATTTAGAGGATCATCATTTAGCCTGGAGAAATAGTTTGTTGCTTTATAAGAAAGCCCTCCACAAAGCCAGAACATCCCATATGGAAAAGAAATATATAAATCTTATAAAGTTTTTATCTGTCTTGTATGAAACTTGTATGAAAAGCATACAAGAGTGAAAACACATATAAGATCCCTTAAAAAATTATATAATGAAACTTGTATGTTTTGTATACTTACTAAAAAAAATATATGAAAGACCACCACTGCATATTTATCACGATCAGCAGCTACCAAAACACCATTCATTACTCTTAAAGGGCTGTCTCCGTGAAATTCTTTAAAGCCTGATTGAAAAATTTCAGACAATTGGAAGTTGTTCAAGTAGTCCATCAGCTGAGTATAAACAATCCTTTCCAAGATCTTACTTAGAAAAGGAAACTTAGAGGCGGAAAGCTAACATGAGCAGGAAACATGCTTAGAAGGGTCGGCAATAGCAAGAGTTGGAGGTCTCAGGTTAGCAACCTTGTCCACAAAGAAATGAATAAACTTATTGCACAAAGCCTTAGATGACAGCAAGGAAGCATAGCCCTCAATATTAAGTACAGACTTTATAGTGTTATACAGAACACGAGGGCTATGTGAGCTGGCGGTAATACGTTGAGGGAAGTAGGAGTGTTTGGCGACCTTCACTGCTCTCTGATAACCAGCTAGCTTTGAGGGCTTCCATTGAGATATACAGCCTGTCTTTTTTCCACCGTCTTTCACATCTCCTACATTCTTTTGTAATCGCTCGGGTAAGATCAGTTAACCAGGCACTAGCCTTGGGTTTGCACAGTCTTAAAGGAGCAACAACATCGAGGACACATTTACAAGCAGAATCAAAATAAGAAAGTGAATCATCCCAGGTGGACAAAAAAGGAGGATAGGACACGACTTGATCAAATAGTAAGGAAAACCGCTCAGCAGAATCTGAGACAAAATAACAATGAACAGGAGCAGCCTGTTTAACACTAGAATTAAGAGGAAGATTAGCACATAAAATAGGCATGTGGTCAGAGAATACAGGGTCCTCAACATGCACATTACAAATAGACCATACGATAAAACCAAGTCCAATGTGTGACCACATTTTTGAGTGGCACCGTTGACAGATTGAACAAAATTAAAAGAGTTCACTAAGTCCAGAAAGTCCTTGACCAAGAGCTTCCCAGCAAACATTTATATTAAAATCACCAAGCAGAAGGATCTGATCATAGTGTGAAGCACAGTCGGCAAGAAACTCTGACAACTCAGCTAAGAACTCCTTATTAGATTTAGGGGGCGATAAACAATCGCACACAGCAACGAGGGCAAGTGGCCCAGCTCACACAAACAGAGTTCAAAGCTGGTGTGGGGAGTCGATGGGGATAGCTGCTTAAAGTCAAAATGTGTCTTAAAAACAACAGCCAGTCCTCCTCCACGACCAGAGACTCTCGAAACATTAAAAAAGGCGCAGCCAGCCAGCAGCAGCCCAGCGAAGGCACTTAACTCCAAGTTTCAGTCAGAAAAAGAAAATCCAGCGCATGGGAAGAGAAAAAGTCTTTCAAAATAAAGGTCTTATTTGCCACAGATCTGGCATTGCTAAAACATAACCAGAGGGGAACTGGGTCGGAAACTTCCGAAGCAATAGCATCCAGATCCAAAGGTCGAAGGTTAGTCTGGTCAACTCCGCGCCAACGCAGATGGCGAAAAGAAGGAGATTTTGCAGGACTCGAGAGTTCCAACAACAGGAACCAGCCAGGGGTCCACCGGGTCCAAGGCACGCATTGGCACCAAGAGTCGTGGACAAGATCGACGAATGGAGCGGAGCTCATGTGGAAAATGGGAAATCCAAATCCTCAGCCTGACGAGGCGGCCACTACGGTTACCCTGTCTCCTGCGTCGCTTCCAGGAATCTGGTGGTGGTAAGGAGCGCCAGTGGTGTTAATTCCAGATAGGGAGGCAGAAAGCCTCGGTTGTTGTTTCCAGGCCAATCTAAGATCTGCGTGGATAAACCTAATTCCAATAATGTCTGGCGATCATAAGACAATGTTGAGCTGACACGTTGCACAAAGTTAGTAAGAACAATAAAATAAAACAAATACAAAAGAGCGATAGACGGCTCGCCAAACACACAGGCGCCATCTTGACTCATAAATGAACAAAATGTGAAAGATTGGGCACATGTGCTCAGGGTGAGCCTGCTTTCATCTGAAGCACAGGACACTGGCATTGGACCTGCCAATCCTGGTATTCTACGGCAAATGCCAAACATATGGCACCAAACATATGGCACCAAACATAGCGTCCACTATAAAATACTGGGCCCTCAGTGCTCCTCATGCAGTCCGTTTTTGATTGTTTGGTCAGAGACATTAACACCAGTGGCCTGATGGAGGTCATTTTGTAGATGTCGGGCTGTGTCCATCCTCTGTGCAAGAAGGAGCAGATAGAATAAAACAGAATACAATAGCCCTTCATTGTCATTGTACAACAAAATGATGGGTGCTCCACACCAACTGTGCATGAATAACATATAACTAGTGAGACAGCAGAATAAATAACAAACAGGAGAAATGCATACAATCAAGAGGGATATATACAGAACAAAAGAAAGGCAATAGAAAATGCACCAACAGGAAGTAGTGCAAAGACCCTCAAGCACTAACAAGATGTATCAAAGTGGAACATTTTAAAGCTAATATTAAAGTAGATGGTGTGTCCTGAACTCAGACTGTGGGCTGGGTCCACGGGAGACAGCCTCCCACTCTGCTTTCTGAAACTAGGAACCTTCACTGTGGGAGTGAAACGCTTTTAGATATGATGAGGATGGATCATTCAGGATTCTGTGTGAGAGCACAGTTTTGTGTCGTGTATTTGTGTGTGTGTTTGTATGAATTGAAGAGAAGGTAATACACAAGAAATATGATTTGTATTTATGCTTCCTGTTACAAGTCTTCCTGCAGCACATTGAATCATTATGTTAGAGACTCAGCTGGAGGCTTCGTGATACAGACAGATTATAAACGTCATAAACAAATGTGTATTCTGCTTTTTTAGTAATACGGAAAAAAACTAGTAAAGAATTGATTTGCATGTGTATTTCATGCTGCATGAATTTAAGACTTAACTATGAATCTAGCAAACATTCGTTGATATAAATATGGAGGCGATGTTGTTAAAGCTATGTGCAAATGTAAGTTTGGAGTCTGTGCTGCGCTTTCACAAGACTGAATCAAAAGGTCAAAGGTTTATTTACAAATCTGGAGAATTTGTAGGGGAATACTGAGTGGGATGGCTGGCTGGGAGGTAGTTGAGTCGGAGATGAGGGTCTGGAGTAAGGAGCAGGAAAAAGGTTGGCAAGGTTCCAGTAGAGGGAAGCCGGAGGAGAGGAGTCCAGAGATGAGAGAGGAGACAGAGGCTGAAGAGCCAATTAGTGGCATGTATGAAGAGTGAGCTATTAAACTTAGTGAAACGTCTGAATACGTGACTGAGAGCACAGAGTCCACGATCTGGAGGCGTGATGCAGTCGGAACCAAGCAGAGGGTGGTGAAGAGCAGCTGGCCTGACTTCCTGTGCACCTGACTCCACTCCTACGATCACACACACACACACACACACACACACACACACACACACACACACACACACACACACATGAGTTTCAGCACAAACAGACTCTGACTCGATGAGCTTTAACTCTGCAGAAGTGAAAGAAGCAGTCGTAGACGCACATTTTTATATATGTGAGGTAAAGAACACATATTGCTTAAAAATAACTCCAGAGCACATTTTTAATATGGCACTTGAGTTTACAGGGCAACTAGCTTACAGTCAGGCTTTAAAGGGTCAAGTGCAACACATTCTTCAGTAGAGACGGAGTCTAATACACATGTTAGTGATATACTGTAGATGAAGTAAATATTGAAGTCAGCTCAGAAAAATCAATAAGAGACGAGCAGCAGTCCAGTTTGATGATACATCGGTCACACATTCTTTAGAGATTAAACTTATTTTAATTTGTATTTGTAAACTGTATGAAGTCAGCAGTGCTTAGAGGGTCATCAGCCTGGTTACAGAGCTCTTTGTTAAACATCATATTAACACCTGTATCTGTGATTTACATTGTGAAACTTAATTTATCTCAATGTCTCAAAATCTTTTTGTTCTTTTCCTCCAATTCTGAATTGTAATTTGGTTTTTCAAGCTAGTTTAATTGATAGCGGAGCATCGCTTCCTCCCCAGCGTCACTGCTGCATGCTTGTCTATCAGCTGTGCTTCTTGTTTGCTTTCTTTTCAGAACGACAGCAACATCAAGTGTTTCACGCAGCCAGGCTGCGACTCTATTAGCAGGAGAGTGACCTTGTGTGGGAGCAGAGCTGAGATAGCTGTCCTCTGTGTGCACATGGGATTGAAGTAAAATAGCAATGCAGTCACTCAATACATTTGGTTACAGGGTTTTCATAGCAATAAAATGCCAGACAGAAGTCGGGAGGAAATTATATTTTTACTGTATGTGTGCATACACACTGTGTAAAATGATTAGCATAACGAGAGATTGAACAAAAGGTGCTGTGCATGAGTCAAAGAAACGCGAGTAATTAAATGTCCTGAAAAACTCCAGAGTATGCCTGAACTAATTTTTACAAGCATGAACATCATCATGTCAATAGTGTGTCTCCATTAACAGTTATACGCCAATCACATGGTGTCTTTTTAATTGGTATACATACAGACTGTATGATGACATTTCCAAGTGCACCCTTTGCAATTCCCATGTCATTTCCTGCGTGTACAATAGGGCCTGAAGGTGTTGGAGTAGAGATAGGGTCTAAATAAACCTCTCAGCTCTGAGTGCTGCTTCCACAGAGAAACCAGCAGAATGACCTCCTCGGGGATGAACGCACAACAGCTCCTATCTTAATCCTCTCTCCTTTTCTCTATTGCTGCCTTCCTCTCTAAACTGTGTGTGTGTGTGTGTGTGTGTGTGTGTGTGTGTGTGTGTGTGTGTGTGTGTGTGTGAGTGTGTGTGTGTGTGTGTGAGTGGTGCTGGTATTACTCAGTATGTGGGGACTTAAACCTTTTGAAAACGTGACTTTATGGAAATGCTTTTTTTTCATGAGAACAAAAAGTCTCTGTAACATAAATTTTACATAATAAAAATAAGGTTACGTTTATACTAAGGTTGGTTTTAGGTTAGGAAATGCATGTTAGTGTGTGTGTGTGTGTGTGGGGGGGGGGGGGGGGTGACTCATGCTAACATCTTTACGTGAAAATGTTAAAATTAAATATATAATATTTCTGTAACAATGAGGATTTTTTACAGCGTGATTTTTAAAATGCGAGCGACAACATCGGGGTTATTAAGTGACAAATGAGCTGTGTCCCACTGCTGCCAGCACTTCCTCCCCTCTGCCCCCGTTTCTCCCCCCTCACGTTTCCAGTTTTGTCTGTGGCGTGTGCATGCGTGTGGGGGGAGTGGTTACTCCTTCTGCTCAATCAAGCAGCACACCTGAGCCTCGTCCTCTGATTAAAACTGCAGCATTTATACCCTCTTTCCGTTCTTTCTGGTTGTTCAGTTTCCAAAGTGTTCAAACACTACAGTGTGCATGTGTGCATGTGTGCACGTGCATGTGCATGTGCATGTGCACGGTGTGCTCCTAAGCAGTCTGTCTCTTTTGTAAGTTTTGTCTCCTGTGCTTCAGGTCAACCTATTTGTTTGTGTGCCAGTTGCCCAGCTCTCAGAGCCAGAGTTTTCTGCCAATCTCACGCTCTTTCCTCGCCAGTTATGATTCCACCGCGAGTTAGCTGCTCGTGACTTCCTGTCCCTCCATTCCTCGCCAGAATACCTCTCCAAGCAAATGCTGATTGTGATTCCAGTAACCCCCCCCCTCCCCCCCATCCATATCTACTGCTGTTTCTGCGTGGCTGCTGGGTTCACCAACCCTAAGGGCTTCTAGCTGATATCTTTCTGGTTTATTTCTTTATTATCTCAATACTTGGAGATCCTACATGACTGACAGGTTCAATATTTGATTTTCTCATTGGCTCTTGTTCTCTTTGAGAGAGTAGCTCATGCTACCACTGTGTATGCATACCTGCTACACCACCAGCAGCTGTCTCATTTAGAGCGTGTTACTAAAACACAGGCTGTGTGCCTGTGAAAATGATGTCATTTTAACCATGAAGATGTGTGACTGTGAAGCTTCACATCACAAGTTCACAGTTACAGATTAAAATGCTATTTGGGGAGTCTGCAAGACTAGCATTGCATGATTCACAGTTCACAAACATGAAGGTCGTGGTGTGAGTCTTCACTTCAGCCGCTCATTTACACCCACCCTCTTGTTTAAATTAGCTCACTTTTGATTGGCTGCCCCTCAGAAGCTTTAAACAACAGGGAGCGACAACAAAGAGAGCTGATTGTATTTATATGAAAGGAAGAAATAAAATGTGCATTTATGGGCTGAAGAAAGAGAAAAGGTTCCTGAGAACATCCAGTAGAATATTTATTGAACATTATTTGTATTATTAAGAAACAAAACATGAAAAAATATTATATATATATCTCACGCTAAATGCTCTATACAACATGGCTCACACACACACAGGCATTTATTTCTACACCGACGTGCTTTCTGTTTAAAGTTCCCACAATCACACTCCAGTAAGCAGCTCAGAGTAATCGTGGGTTCAGTATCTTGCACATTACATTGGCATGCAGACTGTAGCAGGTTCAAACCACCAGTCTTCTGATTGGTAGATGACCTGCTGTGTCTCGTTACCTACGGTCACCCTATACTGGACCTGGTACTCCCACGCGGTTTCCCATCCAAGTACTAACCAGGCCCGACCGTGCTCAGCTTCAAAGATCAGGCGAGATCAGGCATGCTCAGGGTGGCTGTAAGGAAAACAACTTATTAACTTACTAAACGTGAAATCATTCTAATATTCACAATAAATCCATCCATATAAAACATATCTATCACAATTTAAACTAAAACCACATAATAAGGTGTTTTAAAACAAAATAGGGCAGAAATGTTTAAGCACTTTCCCCAGTACCCGTCTAACATTTGTCTCAAACTGGCCATTTTCCCCCTTACTGCTCCAGTAGAGCCATACTGGACCCCATTCGAGAGACTATTTCAGCATGTGAGGCTTAGTTTCACAACTCTGACTTCCCCCTCTGGAGATTTTCTGCCTCTTTCTGATATTAAACCACCTCATTAGCACATTTTATCATTTAAGACTTATGGAACTGACCAGCTGTAGAGACTTCCTGTGAATTTCTCCTGAAACTAAAATCACTTCTCCTCTCGGGAATGGTTCACCTACTTTACTTGTTGTTAAGTAGAGAAGAAGGCAGCTTCCTTGTATAAATTTCTGATGATTCTGCACTGTCTCTCTCCTTCAGGGACCACAACACCGCAGCTGAGGTGCTGTAATGATCCTGGATCATGTAAGGACTGAGGCACACCATCGCCGCCGGCTTAGGTAAGATGTAAACAATAAGACGATTATTTTGTAGCCAGTAGATTTTCTTCGATCTGAAAACAGTTTTCAGTCCTTTCATATCATCCTTTGATTCGTCTTCGACCTTTGGTTTATCTGCTGGATTCATAACTTAATGCTGAGGCTCAAAAAAGACGAGCAACTTAATTAAAATCTGCTCCAAGATTATTGGAAAGAAACAGAGGGATTTGGGATCTTTTCACGACTAGTGAATCTCATGAAGAGTGAAACGGATGCTCAGTCTACCCAGAGCATCTTAGTGAGGTTTATATTTCATACCCTGCAGACGACTCATCCCTCTGCAATATGCCAGTTTTATACTCCTTCTCCTTCTTTCTGAGACTTTCAACAAGTGCTCAAGGAAGTTCTTGTTTATGGCGAGTGCCTTTTAGCTTATTTTACTCTGTGCAACTGACCACAAACCACCTCAGCTGCTGCAGGTCATAGGTTGTATTGCATGGTGGCTGTAACTACCACAGTATGGGTTCCTCCTACATGTGCATTAGGTTAACTGGTAATTCTACATGAACCATGGGTGTGTACTGAATAAAACGCTGTATAATAACATGCTGACAAAAGTGCTACATACACACCAGTCCAATGTGTGAGAACATGACCCGCGGCCTTCTTGATCTTCCTTCTTCTTGCAGCCAGCAGGGTCGCCCTCGTTCCTGCTGTCACTAATAATGATGCAGTTTCAGGAATATTCTGCATCGTCTTTGCTTTGAGGCTCAGAGGTTGGTCCACCTTTGTATGCAGCCTGGTTCAGGTTAGATGATTGTGGAGGCCAAGAGGTACCTGAGACATCAATAAATAATTTAGATTCATCACAGCTGACTGGCTGACCTCCGCGTCTCAAAGCAATAATGGACTTTTGTTTCTCTTGAGTGGCTATTAGCATAATATAGATCACTACAGTGTTTGGACTATGTTCTCTGTAATAAACACTACCAGTGTGATGCACACGTTGTCTCACAGTGTATTCTATATAATTAAGGCTGTTGTGTGTATATATGCATTCATACAAACAAGTGAGGCTTCGCCCATACACTACATACATGCAGAGGGTTAGCCTATCCATGATCAGTCTGAACACACATTAACTCTCAGGGAGACTGGCTGCCGTCACACATGGAGATGGTTAAGACTGATAGATTTTCTTCGTTACAGATATCAACAGTGTTTGCAGTATATAGCAGCCAGCCTGTTTGATGGTGACAACACTATCCTGCCAAACTAATTACAGACATGTGTGGTATGCACAGACATGACAGAGTCTCTTTAAACCAGCACACACAGCTGAAACAACAAATACATAAAAGAGCCAACAAAATTTTTGTCAACAAATTCTGCAAAATGACGTAAACACAAAGCGTGGAACCCCCGTTCACGTGACAGCACGTACAGTAACACCTTTACATCTCACAGAGTCGACAACTGCAGGTTTTGTCACACTCTGACCAACGTTCACTGAACCAGCAGCAAAAGAAAACCAAAACTATGTTTCACAGCAATATGAATTTTCTCTTACCTTTGCTGTCTTCCATCCAAAGTATATTTCCACTGCTACATTTATCCATAAAATAATAAATAATTTTCTGAAAGGTTACAGAAATCTGCTCCACATGTTTCCCGCTTTGCAATTAGTGATTGGTGTGACTGACGTAAACACAGTGATGTTACCGTGATTCTGTTGGCTCAAATGAATAAAAGGAAGGGTCAGTCATGCTAATGGCCACAAGAAGCTGAAGTTACTGCTCCACACGAGTTAAGATCTCAGGGACTGATTTTGCTGAGACAAACCTCATTATTCATGTGTGCAAGTGAGTCCTCAAAAACAAACATTTTTAGGTGTCTAAATAAATTTGAATCATTTCTACTATTCAATACCAAAATGATGATGATGATGATGATGATGATGATGATGATGATGATGATGATAATAATAATGATGATGATGATGATGATGATGATGATGATGATGATGATGATAATAATAATAATGATGATGACAATAAACAGCAAAGAGTTTATTGTTCACTGCAGCATGTTGTTAAAGGGGTTTGTTCAATTCAATTCAATTCAATTTTATTTATATAGCGCCAAATCACAACAAATGTCGCCTCAAGGCGCTTCATAGATACAGAGAAAAACCCAACAATCATATGACCCCCTATGAGCAAGCACTTTGGCGACAGTGGGAAGGAAAAACTCCCTTTTAACAGGAAGAAACCTCCGGCAGAACCAGGCTCAGGGAGGGGGCGGGGCCATCTGCTGCGACCGGTTGGGGTGAGAGAAGGAAGACAGGATAAAGACATGCTGTGGAAGAGAGACAGAGATTAATAACAGATATGATTCAATACAGAGAGGTCTGTTAACACATAGTGAGTGAGAAAGGTGACTGGAAAGGAAAAACTCAATGCATCATGGGAATCCCCCGGCAGCCTACGTCTATTGCAGCATAACTAAGGGAGGATTCAGGGTCACCTGGTCCAGCCCTAACTATATGCTTTAGCAAAAAGGAAAGTTTGAAGCCTAATCTTAAAAGTAGAGATAGTGTCTGTCTCCCGAATCCAAACTGGAAGCTGGTTCCACAGAAGAGGGGGCCTGAAAACTGAAGGCTCTCCCTCCCATTCTACTTTTAAATACTCTAGGAACAACAAGTAGGCCTGCAGAGCGAGAGCGAAGTGCTCTAATAGGGTGATATGGTACTACAAGGTCATTAAGATAAGATGGGGCCTGATTATTTAAGACCTTGTATGTGAGGAGCAGGGTTTTGAATTCAATTCTGGATTTAACAGGAAGCCAATGAAGGGAAGCCAAAACAGGAGAAATATGCTCTCTCTTTCTAGTCCCTGTCAGTACTCTTGCTGCAGCATTTTGGATTAACTGAAGGCTTTTCAGTGAGTTTTTTGGACATCCTGATAATAATGAATTGCAGTCGTCCAGCCTGGAAGTAATAAATGCATGAACTAGTTTTTCAGCGTCACTCTGAGACAGGATATTTCTAATTTTAGAGATGTTGCGCAAATGGAAGAACGCAGTCTTACATATTTGTTTAATATGTGCGTTGAAGGACATGTCCTGGTCAAAAATGACTCCAAGGTTCCTCACAGTGTTACTGGAGGCCAAGGTAATGCCATCCAGAGTAAGAATCTGGTTAGATACCATATTTCTAAGCTTTTCAGCGCCGAGTACAATGACCTCAGTTTTATCTGAGTTAAGAAGCAGAAAGTTAGTGGCCATCCAAGTCTTTATGTCTTTAAGACATTCCTGCAGTTTAACTAATTGGTGTGTGTTATCTGGCTTCATGGACAGATAGAGCTGGGTGTCATCTGCATAGCAGTGAAAATGTATGCTATGTCTTCTAATGATGCTGCCTAGGGGAAGCATGTATAATGTAAACAGAATTGGTCCTAGCACCGAACCCTGTGGAACTCCATAATTAACCTCAGTGTGTGAAGAGGACTCTCCATTTACATGCACAAATTGGAGTCTATTAGATAGATATGATACTATGGGCTCAAAATGTGGTCATAAATATTTTGTACTTGTAAATCGGTTTTGTACTTGTAAATCAGGATTTGTATGTGTAAAAAAAATTTGTGTGTGCGTAAAAAAGATTTGTATGTGTAAAAAAAATTTGTGTGTGCGTAAAAAAGATTTGTATGTGTAAAAAAAATTTGTGCGTGCGTAAAAAAGATTTGTATGTGTAAAAAACATTTGTGCGTGCGTAAAAAAGATTTGTATGTGTAAAAAAGATTTGTGCGTGTGTAAAAAAGATTTGTGTGTGGACTTAGCCAAAAAAAACGCTGCAAGTTACAAGTACGAATTTTGACCCTATTTTTCTTCCTTTCATCTGATTGGTCAATGTCATGTCAATCACAAATGTAACAATCCAATCAGAGAACAGATGGGTTTGGCAGTCGGAGGGGCGCTTTTTTTGAACTGCAGGTCTTTGAAGGGAATAAATGCCCTTTTACATGCCAACCCAGCGTTTTCCTTCATCACCACAAAGGAAAACAGTCTGTGGTCGTCCGAGTTTGGTGATTTTTGTGTCACAGGTCTACGTGTTTAATATAGGGACTTCCACAGCCTTTTCAACAGCGCTGCGGACCGCGGGGTGGGGGCGGGCAGTGTTTTGGAAATGACAGTCTTCATTACAAAGCTTTCTTCGTTATGAATTAGCATAGATGTTTTTATTGAACATTTGAAGAACTAGCAAAAAAAACAGAAACTCTTGTAGAGGACATAAAGTCAGAGATAGAAAAGACAAGGAGCAGGTGCATCTAGTACAGGTAGAGCTGCTGCAAAAACCCACAGAGCTCAGCAGCCAGCAACAAATTCTGGATCCTTTGCTTTTAGTTAGCAGTTAGCATTAGCAGGACATCCTGTGTCCGATGTGAAAGGACTTTTATGCTGCGCACTGTGACTCACAGCAATGGTCCCGGGTCAGCCCTGACTTTGTGTTAAACTAATCCTAAAGTAATAATGGTATTTCTAACCACTGATATACCACAACTTTATCCTTTCAACAGCAACTGAAAGTTAGGGGACCTAGCTGCTATCAGATATTTATACAGAGATTCTCCAGCTTCAACCTGTATTACCCTTCAAGGACCTGCAGTTCAAAAAAGCACCCCTCCGACAGCCAAACCCATCTGTTCTCTGGTTGGATTGTTACATTTGTGATTGACATGACATTGACCAATCAGATGAAAGGAAGAAAAATAGGGTCAAAATTCACACTTGTAACTTGCAGGGTTTTTTTTGGCTAAGTCCACACACAAATCTTTTTTACACACGCACAAATCTTTTTTACACATACAAATCTTTTTTACGCACACACAAATTTTTTTTTACACATACAAATCTTTTTTACGCACGCACAAATTTTTTTTACACATACAAATCTTTTTTACGCACACAAATTTTTTTTACACATACAAATCTTTTTTACGCACACACAAATTTTTTTTACACATACAAATCCTGATTTACAAGTACAAAACCGATTTACAAGTACAAAATATTTATGACCACATTTTGAGCCCATATGATACAAACCACTGCAGCACAGTACCTGTAATACCTACAGCATGTTCTAATCGCTCTAATAGGATATTATGGTCAACAGTATCGAATGCTGCACTAAGGTCAAGAAGGACAAGCACAGAGATGAGTCCACTGTCAGAGGCCATAAGAAGATCATTTGTAACCTTCACTAAAGCTGTTTCTGTGCTGTGATGAGCTCTGAAACCTGACTGAAACTCTTCAAATAAACCATTCCTCTGCAGATGATCTGTTAGTTGTGCTATAAAATAAAGGAACAAAAACAAATTTTTTGTGTTACTTTGACACAGCATCTGTGTTTACGCCTCTCAGTAATCTCACAAACAGCAGCTTTATTCTGGTACCAAGACTGTTGAGTTTGTAATTGCAGAGAAATACTCTCTTCATTTTGGGCAGGAACCCCAGAAATGACCCTTAACAGAGGAATGATTTCAATGAGGCTTTGTTCATGTCACATCATTAAGCCTATGTGTGAAGTATAGTTTAGAGTAAAGTGTGAGGCTAAGAGAAAACTGTCTGAATGCATGTATGCTGACAACTGCACGCCTGTCCTGGAGATAAATGCTTGACCCTTGGCACCTCACAGCTCACCTCCTACTCAAAGCTGCCAGCAGCTCCTCGCTCTCTATGCAAAATAAAGAATGTCGTTCCACCGAGGCTCAAACAGGTGCTTCATCTCATCACTGCTGCTGTGCTGCCTGGGAAGGAGAAGGCTGATAACAGCACATGCAGGGCTGCTGTTTGGGATTTCTGCTCTATCTGGAGGCAGGTTTAAGAAACACACTCATTAGCATGCTAAGCTGGGAGACCATCCACGGCTTCTATACCTCAATAATCCTGTCTAAAAAGAACAAAATCCCTTCCAGCTCATTCACTTTCTTTTCCAGCACTGGTCACTACCTGACCTTTTTCCTTTTAGCACATTTCTGAGGTATAACATTGCAATTCTGGGCAACCTGGGGAAGAATATCCATCTTCCTCACGATGCGACAAAAAGTCAAAACGAGATTAAAATTTCTGGTGCTCCTCCACCACTGACAGTCCAAACTGAGATCTGAAAATGTGCCATTGTTTCCACGCGGGTGTGTTCTGGGTAGATCAGTTTAGCATTCATCGTTCTAAATGTCATCAAACAAACTTCAGGCATGTTCAATATATTATATTTAGTCACATAAACACTGATTTGATCCGTTCACTGTACACAAACAGGCTTAACAAGCCACTGTTGCTGTGTTTGCTTAAAAAAAGAAAAGAAGAAAGAAAACATGCTCACTGGATCGCGACGCTTTGATTGATCTGCGAACACACTGAGTAACACATCACGCCAACCAGAGCCAACGCACAAGTTCATGCACTGTGAATGTGTCTAAAGCAAAGTTTAAATTATTTGTTGCCTAAATTTACATTAAGTTATTGTTAATGATGCGTCCAACAAGGATTCGACTGCTGTCTGGTTAACACGTTTTAACCAGTGTGGGATTTATTTTAATGCTTTGATTAGTTGTTGAGTTTGTACTAAAACGCTGTAAACAGAACCTTCTGTGCACATTTGTGTTTAAATGTTACACTATTGACCAACACAATAAGTATATACAGTATGTTTGTAAGTATTTATGTGCACGGAGCTATAAGTGTTAGTGTTGTCCATACACATCTCCTTGTGTCAGAGGCAGCCATGTATAACACGCATGTATGTATGTACTGTATATACTTATTGTGTTGGTGTAACTGTATCATCATTCAGCATCTCTGTGTTTGACAGTTTGTGGGGAAATAGGTGCTTTAATCAGACTGCAGCCTTTTAGTGGACTGATAGACCGACGTTACACTGACACAGCTGCAGGACGATGAAAGCTTTTATTTTGGTGTTATAGAGTGAAGCGTTTACACCGTTTCATTATCGAGCTACAGCCCAGAGCCTCTCAGACCTTCAGAGGTTCAGTCGGTCTGCAATGATTCTTGGATGTTTTCATGCTCCCAGGACATGTGATGGATCTCAGTATAACTGGGTTACTGGATATGGTTTAAATTGAATAGGAAGTTAATTTTCCCCTCACTTTATTTATGTCAGTTTGATCAATGAAAAATGTGTGCAGTCCATGTTTATTTGTCTCTTTTCTGTCCTGAACTTTGCTGTTTTTAAGACAATAAGAGTTGCAGGACAGTATGTTACTGCTGGAGTTACTACTGCTCATTTAAAAAATCTAACTGCAAAAGTTTCTCTTTGTTAACTAATTAGTCATTATTGTGTTGAAGCAAGAACTAAATATTTAACAGAGTGCATTTCCTTAAGCAAATAACTAACATGTTTGCAAGTGCTTAGAGCGTTTTTAATAAGAATAAAATAAGTATATAAAAAATATCTAGAAGGTCAAAAAGTAAAACAGTTCATTGTCTATTAATTGATGTTACAGTCTTCTCCCTGCAAACAGAGACAAACACACCCGAGCTCCTCAATGCAGCCACTCACTCAGTGTATTTATTTAATTTTAATGCATTTACTTTGAAAAGAGTTTTTCTTTGCCATAATCCAGTCCTGCTTAAAGATGTTCAAGGTAAACAAACAGTGCTTTGTGAAACGGATGGATTTGGACATCTATTTTACCTTGCCCACAGTCAAAGTTCATCTTTGTGGAACCTGAGCTGCTGTTGATGCTACAAGACAACATTTTTCCGGGGGGCAGTGAGTGGTTTGGCACAACCTGCATAAAATAGAAGTTAAATGGGGAGAAAGACTGTGTGAGTTTGGAAAAAGCACATTTTGTTCTGCACTTTGGATTTGGACAGCTGCCAACCCAGGTAAGCCTCACCTCGGCCCCAATGCTAGTTATATTTGTATGCACATGTGTGTTGGATGGGTACTAAATATGTATTTATTCCTTTGGAGATCCGAGCGATAGGGGAGTGAACTGTGTGTTAAAACCTTTTGAGTGCATTTGTTATGTAAGAGGAGTACAAACTGTAAAAGACTGAACATTTTCTATTGAGACTGCAAAAAACTTTAAAAAGCTCCTATGAGATCCAGTTTTCAGGCATTTTTTAGGCTGATATGCAAAATGAAAACAAGATAATATGAGAACCTTTTTAAAAAAACCCTGCCCATTGATGGTGGGAACATGTTTTCTTATCACGTTCACCTTCAGGGCAGCAGTAAATGTTACCAGAGTGCTGAAGATTGATGTAAGCTCTTCTTGTTAGAAAACTGAAGCCCTGCTGTCATCATCAGGAGGCAAAAACAATTATTATTATTATGTATTAAAGACTGTGGGCAAAATGATCCTAATGCTCACTTCACCTTCGAGCTATGAAAATAATTTTGTGATAAATTAATGGATTAAATCGCAGTTTTTTACTCTTATGATGACCAGATTTTTAAAATAAGCACTGTGCTGTATTAAATAAGAGTAAAATAGAAGCATAGTGTGATTTTGGGACTTGGATGAGCAGTTTGCACACGAGCTGCTTCTCAGTCATATAAACCACTCGCTCCTCAGAGCTCAAAAAAATCAGATGGGTGTCACAGGTATCCAGTCAATCACAGTCAGTTTCACTGATTATATGTTATAGTCTGTAATACCTGCTATTTGATAAAGTCCCTGCTTTATTCTCCGTGTGGCTGACGGTCTGTGAATCTCACAAAGACTAAAGGTTTTTGAAGAAAGTCTAAATAGCCTGGTGCCATTTGTGCTGGTAGCAGTGGTATGTACAAAGCTGGCAATAACAAGACAGAAAAGGTTGAGCCAATTAAAACTACAGCTGTGTGTCTTGTCTCTCTACCAGCTGCTCATATGAACTTTACCGTTAAACTAAACTTTACTGAGGTCTATAAGCCAACCAGTATTTTCACCTCATGATTAAGTCCACTTTTATCAAAAGGGCAATTTGTGAAATAGTTACATTTAATCCTTTAATTCGTGTTTCTGAGAACAGATTCATCCTCTTAGTTTGTGTAACAGTCCAACATTGGTCCTGGTTTTGACAAGCCTTTGTGAAAGGAGAGTTTCCACTTTAAAAGGAAACTGCCAGTAGTTGGAATAATTTTACCACTGAAGCCACAGACCACAGTTTGAGTCCCGCATCAAACTGATTTATTTCCATTCTTTTAATTGCATCACTAACAAAAGAATGTAACCACTTTTTAAAGAAGTTTGGTTGCCAGGGTGATGCGTCTCCCCTGACAGCTCTAGACAACTATCACTGCACTGCCATAGTTCCTCACTTTCATAGCAATTAATCCTCAGTTGGATTTCACTATTACCAAAAGCTCTGTCTAATAATTATTTTTCTTTATTTGAACAGTTGTTAAAGTAACAATGCAGACATGCTACAGGCACAAAGGACGTTTGCTATTGAAAGCTTTAAAGCTGAATGTGTACCTGAACAAACAGACTGTGTTTTGTGTTTTGCCACGAGTTCAGGTTACCAGTACCTGTTTCCTGACCTTTTCAAAAGGTTGAGATCCAGTGGTTTAGTCCACACAAGTGTGCAACTGTCAGTGTTTTCATCAGCTCAAAACTCAGCAAACAAAAATGTACCGGTACCTCACTTTGAGGCTGCTTATTCATTAAACTACAGCTATAAGACTGTTAACACAATGTTCTCGGTGTTGCCTTCCTCACTTTCATGGCAGGTAACCTGTGGTTGGGTTTTACTGGTGGAAAAAGCTCTGTTTATTACTTATTAAGTGTTAGATCACAGGTCTGTGAACACGGTCCCATTTTAGTTAAAATACAAAAACAAATCAGCAATTTGAACTAGAAATCATAATAATAATACACCGAGTTTCCACCTCTCTCTGTTATCCAGGAGAAATCACTTCCTGCCTTCAGTAAAAGCGCTTTGTTCGGCTGAGATCAGGTGACTGACAATAATAAGTCCTCGCTGTGATTTTTTTATTTTCGTTTTCCAGCCCAGGATAATAATAATATTGGATTGCATTTATATAGCACTTTTCGAGACCCTCAAAGCGCTTTACAATGCCACTATTCATTCACTCTCACATTCACACACTGGTGGAGGCAGCTACGATTGTAGCCACAGCTGCCCTGGGACAGACTGACAGAAGCGAGGCTGCCATATCGCGCCATCGGCCCCTCTGGCCAACACCAGTAGGCGGTAGGTGAAGAATCTTGCCCAAGGACACAACGACCGAGACTGTCCAAGCCGGGGCTCGAACCGGCAACCTTCCGGTTACAAGATGAACACACAATTCTTTGAGCCACGATCGCCCCGGATGATGTCTTCGTTTGGAATTTGAAATCAAATTCAGATTATATCTCTTACTTTTATCATGAAATAACACAGGATGAGGCCTCGCCTGCTCGTGTTTGTCAATTTTCAATTTAGACTTCAATCCCTAACAGTTTATGCAAAAACCCTTAAATTAAAGAGCCTGCACTTCAATTACATATTAATTGTTTGATTTAAAATCCTCTGTGGTCATGTACACAGTTAAAATGACAAAAATTGAGCCTTTTTCCTACAATTATGAACCTTTATTCTGCACACTCTAATCTCGTGGCAACTAGTCTAATTCACACATTTCTTCTGCTTGCCTTGTGCGTATCATTGTACTTCTTACTAATTGGTCTTTCAAGCATCATAATATGAGGAAAACTGATCATATGTGGCTTGAAGTGTCCCCGGCTAAGCTGAAAGGATCACAGATCAGATGCACCTGAATGAACTTGATAAAGTCTAAAAAAGGGATAAACTAATCTACTCTCTTGCAGCTCAGCTCTGACTTCCAACACACGGCTTTGCATCTCATCAGCAGCCAAAAAACACAAGGCTGTCTTAGTGGATAATTAAGAAAGAAGATTCTCACAGTCACTTGGTCCGTTAATGATTTTAAAGACTTGCGCTGGCTTTCTCGCCTTCATCCCGTTTCCTGTCCTCAAAAAGTTTGCAGCAGCTAAAAACTTTGACGAAAAAAATGCTAAACTCATCTGGAGCCAGCTCTAATTCATACTTGGCTAACCATCTGACTTCTTTTTCTCTCTGCCTGCCACCATATCACCTCACTCCCACACAGCTCCTATGAAGCAGCAATTAGCAGCACCTCTGCCTGTAATTGGCTCAAAGAGCTCTGTTGGCCTAAATTCCAGTAGACAAAACCTCTCTGTCACGCACAAATGCAGACACACACACACAGACACTAAATTATTCCAAAGGATTAGAATGAAAAAGGATTTCCTAACATGTAAAGTTGCTCTCTGATAATCACATTCATCCACATCTATTGCCACTTCTGAGAATGATAGAATGTTAATACGTTTAAATAGAAACGTTTCCCTTTAAAGTGCTGCTGCTCCACCAGGAATCTATTTTCACCTGCTCAGCATGCATACTTATCAACACCTTTAAGGCCCTTTATTCCTGCAAACACCTGTATGCTGACAATTCAAACTAAATGTAATGAAAGATGTCTGTAATCAAAGATGTACCCATGTCCTAGCAGCTGTTTCCAACCATCAAGAGGTGGATACAAAGGGACTGACGCAGTCACCAGCTATTCATAGGTAGGCTATGACATTTAAACAACTGGCGGAAGGGGCTCATGAATAGGATGAGGGACCTGTGGATTCTTCGATACCCAACATCCACAATGATGGCGAAACAACTAGTAGCTCAGTGTTCCAACATTTGAAAGAAGGGACTGCTCTCACAGCTAGAGATTGACGAGGTACAACATAAATGCTACGGCAACGGGGAGCCAGGACGCCAGGTCAGGGGGGAGATATCATCACCCCCACCCAAGATTGGGTACATAGCCCCAAGTGCGACAGGAGAAGGATCGTTGAGTGCGAGAGGAACTGACCTGAAAGATAGGATCATGGCCAAGCTTGAAACCTGGACCCCCCGAAGCCGGTTACCAAGATTACGTGAAGTACCCTCAGAAGGTCTGCTAGAGGATGTTAATGCAGCACTACGGATGATACCTACAGTCACGATTACCGACACTAACAAGCTGATCTACAATACGGCAGCAGTGATCAGTGAGATGCTTGGCTACAAGTTGAATAGCCACAAGGGGCATTACCTCCATGGAGAAGGAGGCTAGAGGGCAAGATCAAGGTAGCACGGAGGTAGGTTAGCCAACTAACGGAGTTGCAGAAAGGCGCAATGAGGAAGGTGCATAAGATGTACAGGAAGCTGTCCATACCTGAGGCCTTGGAAACTGCCAAGCAAAGACTCACAGCCTTGACCAGCCGCTTGAGGAGGTACACCAGAGAGATAGAAGGCTGGAGAATAAACCAGGTGTACTCTCAGTGGAACAATATGAGAACAGCACCACCAAGGCTGGAGGCAGAACAATACTGGAAGAGCATATGGGAGAAGGACGCAACCCATAACGGCAATGCTCAGGACAGACCACAGTGACCTCCCCGAACAGGGTCCAGTTGCCATCACAGTGGCAGATATCCAAGAAAGGGTCTCCAGTATGAAGAGTTGGACAGCACCAGGGCCCGACATGGTTCACGCCTACTGGCTGAAGAAGCTGACTGCACTCCACGAGTGCCTGGCAGCACAAATGAACCAGCTGATAGTTGACGAGGGACACCTGGAATGACTAACCGAAGGCCGGACAGTCCTGATCCTCAAGGACCCCCAGAAGGGACCAGTCCCCTCCAACTACCGACCAATAACCTGCCTCAGTACTACATGGAAGCTCCTGTCAGGCATCATAGCGGCTAAGATGAACAGGCACATGGGTCAATACATGAGCAGGGCACAGAAAGGGATGGACAAGAATACCAGAGGCGCAAAACACCAGCTACCGGCAGACCAAGCAGTCAGCTGAGACTGCAAGACCAGACTGACCAACCTGTGCACTGCCTGGATTGATTACAAGAAGGCCTATGACTCAATGCCCCACAGCTGGATCCTGGAATGCCTAGAATTGTACAAGATCAATGGGACCCTAAGAGCCTTCATCAGGAACTCAATGGGGATGTGGCGTACAACACTAGAGGCCAACTCCAAGCCCATAGCACAAGTCACCATCAAGTGTGGGATCTACCAGGGAGATGCTCTGTCCCCACTGCTGTTCTGCATAGGCAGAATGTGCCAAGAGTGAACGAGACCTCGATTCACTGATCCACACCACCAGGCTATACAGCAGGACATTGGAATGTCGTTCGGGCTGGAGAAGTGTAGTCGGATGGTAACAAAGAGAGGGAAGGTAGTCAGAACTGAGGGGATTGAACTACCAGAAGGCAACATTGCAGACATAGAGGACAGTTACAAGTACCTGGGGATCCCGCAGGCGAATGGGAACCATGAAGAGGCCGCTAGGAAAGCTGCAACCACCAAGTACCTGCAGAGGGTCAGGCAAGTCCTGAGGAGTCAGCTGAACGGTAAGAACAAGATCCAGGCCATCAACACGTACGCCCTGCCCGTGATCAGGTACCCTGCTGGGGTAATAGGCTGGCCAAAGGAGGAGATAGAAGCCACTGACATCAAGACAAGAAAGCTCCTTACCATGCATGGAGGGTTTCACCCCAAGTCCAGCACCCTGAGGCTGTACGCTAAGCGGAAGGAAGGGGGCCGGGGACTGGTGAGTGTCAGCACCAGTCCAGGATGAGACAACAAACATCCAAGAATACATCACGAAGATGGCCCCAACTGACAGCGTGCTCAGTGAATACCTCAGGCAGCAGAAACCCAAGAAAGAGGAGGAAGAGGAGGAACCATCATGGAAGGACAGGCCCCTACACGGTATGTACCACCGGCAGATAGAGGAGAGATGAGAGATAGCCTTTATTTGTCAGTTGCAGGTCTTTTGCCCACAACCGAGATGACAGACCTTGCCGACCGTACATACAATACACAAACATCACATTGGGGAGACAGGTCAGGCTAGGTAGCGAGGAAAAAAACATCGAAATGTGTAACACAAAAGGATAATACAGGAATGCACAGATATCAACACACCATAGCACAATAAACACAGACAAGCAACATGGGAAAGAGTTCCAGTGTGTACATCTGATCTGGGACCGCTGCAATCTTTCGACTGCGCCTCCAACTGACCCGATGTCCACATCAGAGGGGAGGTAAGCGTTGGAGGTGGCGTTGGATCCGGGGTAGGGAGGGTGATGCGTCAGTGAGTGCTTATCAGTATCAGTATATGTATGTGTGTGCGTGTCGATAGATCAGCTGAGACAGTGTCCTTCGCCCTGTAAACTTCTTGGCTGGAAGTAAACAGTCTTCCAGCCAACCCAGGTGGCCTTGCATGGAATGGGAAGGAACAGACTAAACACAGTCGTTATCAGGGTGTTTTGTTCAGCTCCGGCCTTGTAGCTGGCGCCGAGAGGTATCCGGATGAGTGATGTTAATTTTTTACTTTAGTGCAACAGCTCATATGAATTTCAAAGCAGTTCTACAGTCCAACACTGGCCCCATTGGAGAGCCGCGAGCTTCGCCATACTTGCTTTCTGTGATGTTGTCATTTCTTGTGCTCAAGGAGCCGATTTCTGAGAACTCACGGCAGTGTGCCTCCCCGAGATGTCATCCAATTTTGCGCCCAGAGATGTTATTCCGGGCTAGTCCTTCCGAGATGTATCCAGTCTGCAGTCAGAGATCTTATTCTGAGTATTCACAGCAGCCGTAGCCTCTCCAAGATCTTATCCGTGGTGACTCAATGAGCCCATTTTGAGAAACTCACGCCTCTCCCATCGTTCCAATCCCAGCGGGCAGCCTTGTGGGGGTTTGAACAGCCGGTTCCGCTTTCTTAATTCTTCGATAAGTCAGGGCCAAGCCAGCTCCGATCCGCCAGAACCCTGTTACCATGGTTCCGAATAGGTAGATATCTTCAGCACTCAGGCTCACCCAAGCCCAAACTTCTCATTGAGAAAGGGGTGTCAATTGCATTTAGGGACCAGTTGATCCAATCCATAATTCCATAATTCCTCTTTTAGGTTTTAGAGAACAGACTGTGAGAGAATGTTCCAGGGAAAGTACAAAAAAACCCCACGAGACTAGACAAGGACATAAGCAGGGAAGATAAGGGAGAGGAGAAAAGTGCGTCCGCCTCCTCCGAGAGCCAAAGAAGAAGAAGAAGAAGGTGGCTGATATCCAGAAATCCTACCAGTGGCTGGACAAAGCTGGACTGAAAGATAGCACAGAGGCACTAATCATGGCAGCACAAGAACAAGCTCTGAGTACAAGATCCATAGAGGCTGGGGTCTATCACACCAGGCAAGACCCCAGGTGCAGGCTGTGTAAAGATGAGACAATCCAGCACATAACAGCAGGGTGCAAGATGCTAGCAGCAGGACATACATGGAACGCCATAACCAAGTGGCCGGCATAGTGTACAGGAACATCTGTGCCGAGTATAACCTGGAAGTCCCGAGGTCAAAATGGGAGACGCCCCCAAGGGTGGTGGAGAATGACCGAGCTAAGATCCTGTGGGACTTCCAGATACAGACGGACAAAATGGTGGTGGCTAACCAACCGGACATAGTGGTAGTAGACAAACAGAAGAAGACGTAGTGATCGATGTAGCGGTTCCCAATGACAGCAATATCAGGAAGAAGGAACACGAGAAGCTGGAGAAATACCAAGGGCTCAGAGAAGAGCTCGAGAGGATGTGGAGGGTGAAGGTGACGGTGGTCCCCGTGGTAATCGGAGCACTAGGTGCGGTGACTCCCAAGCTAGGCGAGTGGCTCCAGCAGATCCCGGGAACAACATCGGAGATCTCTGTCCAGAAGAGCGCAGTCCTGGGAACAGCTAAGATACTGCAGGACCCTCAAGCTCCCAGGCCTCTGGTAGAGGACCCGAGCTTGAAGGATAAACCGCCCACAGGGGCGAGTGGGCAATTTATTTTGGTTATTATATGTATATATATATATATATATATATGTGTGTGTATGTGTATATATATGTATATGTATATATATATATATATATATATATATATATATATACATATACATATATATACACATACACACATATATATATATATATATATATATATATATATATATATATATATATATCCAGCAAATGGAAATTGCTGGAAATTCCTAAAGAAGTTTCATTACACGCATTAAAAACAGGAAAAGAGAAGCTCATTGTTTCCTCAGTCATGTCTATCGACGAGCTGAAGCTCTGTGATTGCTTCATGGTCTCCACCGTGCACCTTTTTCATGCTTTGAGTTCATTTTTTCCAACTTAAAAAATAGACTCGAACTACATAAGAACCATTTAAACTCTATGGAAGCCAATTTCACACTTGGTTACACACATACCTTAAGAACAACAGTGTGAAGCACAGCGTCAGAGGAGTTATGCATTCAGAAGACACACAAGAATTAAACCGTACTGTACGTGAATGCGAGCACGCTCTATTTCAAATAAATGTGCACAGTGTAGTAAAGCTTCCCACGTATGAAAAATGTGAGATAAATACGACCATGAAAGTGCACTGAATGCAGATTTAAATGACCGAGCCTATTGTAATATAATGAATCGATGTGACATTTAGCATGTTTCATCCTTACATTAAATTCCCTATTATTTGATAGCATGCAGTGTAATGGTGAAGGTGTGGGAGGGAATCTGAGCAGAGACAAAGGGTGAAAGCACACTGCAGTAATTCTGTGCTGTGCATTTGTCAAGGCAGCAGTCTGTTGTAGCTGCTGCTGAATGTGATTGACTTGTTCTTCCCCATTTTCATTATTCGTAAGAAGGATCATCTCCATCCCATTATGGATTTAGTCATCTGGAAGAGATTCGCTTAGAATGACACAAGTCCTATTTACATGGGCTCCTCTACCAATCCATGCAAACCCTGGGTTGTTTAGCCTATCAGTTGATTTGTGACAGGCAGTCAAACTGTGTCCAATTATTATTTCTTTTGCACTAAACCACATCTTAACTACAGTGCAGAGAGACACGAAATCTGAGCACTCGTGCTCCTTAGAGGATAATTCAGCAGTTGAATTGCTGGGTCATTGTGCTGTATTGCTGCTGGTCAGCATGTCAAAACCCAAAAGGATCCAAGTTGACTCTGTCAGCTGTGACATGTCATTGTTACTGGAGAAAAGTGTCTTTTCTAAAGCAGACTGCTGGGGAAAATGTGCCGCTCGTCTTTTGGACAGCAGCTGCTCATTAATTGGATGTTCTTTCTTTGTCTGGGTCTTTCTGAAAGATGACTCACATTGAAGACAGAATAAGACCTGATGCTGAGCCCATTGATGGCTGTTTGCTGGCTGGAGAAGCTGCCAACCAATCAGCACAGAAACCATCACATTTCATTGATCACTGCAAAATCTTCATGGCGAGGCCTGGAGGAACTTTTGAGTTTACAGAAAACTCTATTACTAGGACAGATATAACTCTCACAGCTGGTTGATTCAATACTTTTCTCTCCCTTCTAGGAAAATAGCTAACAAAAACATAAAGTCAGGATGAATGAGGGAATTAGAACCAAACGGGAATTCGTGTTGGGCCAATTGCGTTTTGATTGAGGCCTAAATAACTTTCCATCTGTTTTAAATCGAGCCGCCTGTCCTCAAGGCCTTCTTAGTGTCGCTTTTATTGATTGAGTTTCTTTATTTTATGCATTTTGGATGCCCTTTGTGTTGTTGTTTTGTTGTTACACTCGTCTCAGTAACACCTGTTGTCTGCAGGTACATTTAAAGCACTATTTGTGCTGCTGATTTAAAAAAAATCACATTTTAGGTCTAGCTTTATTACTTGTGTTTTAAGTTTCTTCGTAGTGTAAGATCTTTGAATTTCAAAGGCTCGGTCAACATCTTGTACTTGTTTTCAAGTTCCTGAGCAAATATTTTCTATATTTCCCTCACTATGTGCTTACACACTGCTCTGCATTTAATTAGTAGTGTTTGTCCTGTGCTTGTGGGGATAGGTTAATTGGATAATCCAAATTGCCACTAGGTGTGAATGTGCGAGTGAATGTGAGTGCGAATGGTTGTCTGTCTCTGTGTGTTGGCTCTGCGACAGACCGGCGACCTGTCCAGGGTGTACCCCGCCTCTCGCCCTATGACAGCTGGGATAGGCTCCAGCGCCCCCCGCCACCCTGAAAAGGATAAGCGGAAGCGAATGGATGGATGGATGTTTGTCCTTTCTTTGTCCCATCACTCCCACTGCCCCCACTGCCCCTCTGACCAGTTACAACAAATGTTTCTTTATGTCAAAGTTTTCCTTTCCACTGTCACCGCGTGCTCGCTCAAAGCGTGTTTGATTGCTTTCTCTTTATTAAAGTAGGGTCTCTGCCTTGCAGTATAAAGTCTCTTGAGGTCATTGCTGTGGTGATTTGTCTGTATATGAATCGAATTGAATATTTCACACTTTTCATCCTATACGACTGTTCTGAGAGATGCTCAATAAGATATTAACAAAGGTTGGGTGGAGGAGCAAGTGAAGTAAAAACAGTGAAAGCTGGTCGGTGTATCCCACCACCTCTGGCGCTGGCGCCCTACCCTCAATCTTAAATGCATATAGACACTGAGGGTTTTCGGGAGGAGCCGTGCTGCTCTCTGAGAGGAAGCAGGAAGCATGCTCTCCTGTGTTTTAAAACTTTAGAACAGCACGCAGCAACACTACATATGAGCGGGCGTAGGGAGGTTTGGGGTCTTCACTCACCCCGGTTCTGTTAGTCGTCAGGGCTGGGGGGCTGGGAGGAGGTGCTGGCCGTCAGACTGGGGTCTGGGATGCGGGGCCTCCCTGCTACTGCAGATAAGGAGGTGGTCCGCTTGCCTCCACCCCAGAGAGAAGGGTTACATCTCCTGGGTCCAGGTGTGGCTTGCCCCTCTGGAGGCGGGGGTACCTGGACCTGGGATATAGAGTATGTTTGGGGAGTGTGACTGTCTGTGCAGTGTCTATTTGTGTCTGTCTACACGTCGGGTGAGTGCCGAGTATTTGTTTGTGTATATGGGGGTGGGAATGCACGTTTGTGTCCGCGTGCGCCTGTTCGTCTGTGTCTATATGTCAGGTTGGGTCTTAGACTCCGCCTCTCTGGGTACATCTCAGCCTCTCCAAAGTACGGAGGCCTATCTCCCCTCACCACACTCCCTGCCGGTGGCTGATGCCCTCAGACGTTGGTGTGTTGGTGGAGTTATGGCCACCAACACACCAACGTGTGTTGGTGTGTTGTTCACAACGTGTGTTGGTATGTTGTTCAGCCCCAGAGGCCTGAGGCCTCTGGGGCTGAAGCTCGGTCCTCTCTGGCACAGCTGGCTGCCGGCAGAGCCTGCGGGCACGCCACTGCAGGCCCCTCTGGCCTCTGCTCCGTAGCTGCTGGGTGACCTCTCGTTTGGGGCTCTACTCAGCTCTTCCCAGGAGGGTGGCACGGTTCCCCCTCTTTTGGTGGTCCTCCTCGGGTCCTCGTATTCTGGGGCCTCTGGATGTCTGGGGCCTGGATCTCCTCCATACCTGCTTCATGCCCTGGGGGGCGGGGCTATGGCTCCCCACACTCCCTAGCAGATCGTTACATGGAGAAACCTTTGGAATACAAGCGTGCTGATCCACACAGGTGTTCACAGACGCGGACTACACCTTTCTTGGCTGCTGCCTCAAAGCACATTGTGCGCTGTCTATCTTGCGTGCTGCACAATAGCGTTTAATATTTAGTATCTACTGTTATCTACTGCTAGCTAGTTTATTGTGATGGTGCTGTTTTTATTATGCTGCTCTTTTTTTGCTTGCTTTCTCTTCTGTTTTTTTCTCCATACAGGTGATCCAGGTGTTTGTTTTTCTCTCTTTCTTCCCCCCTTTCTCACCGTCTCTTCTCCCCTCTGGTTTTCTTTCTCTCCCTCTCTTTCTTTCATTCTTTCTCCCTGTCCTATCCCCCAGTCATGTCTGTCCCATTTGTAAAATAAATTCATAATTATAATAAAGGTCAATCAAATGGACCAATATGGCCATGATGATCCACTTGGTAAAATAAAGCCACTTGGCATCTTTCTTGGCCTTAAGACAACACACATTCACCAGTGTGTGAATGTGTGGATGACTGGATATGTATAGCGCTTTGGGGTCCTTAGGGACTAGTAAAGCGCTATATAAATACAGGCCATTTACCATTTACCATTTACCATTAAGACAACAATTCTGATGCTAAAGATCCAAACGGGACACAAAAAAAAAAACAGTGAAAGCTTCAAAATAAAACACTGAGAAAATAAAAAGACAAAGTGTGAGCTGCAGAGAGGAGAACAACAAGAGGAACACGGAAAACAGCAACTAAAATCAAAAATGAAAAAGCTGTAAGCATGGAGCAATGTTTAGGTAGATGATTTGTGTTCAAATAATGTAATAATGCCAGGACATGTAATATTTGTTATAATTTGAAATAATGGCAGCATCGGACAAATAAACACGTGACAGGATCCATTAAGAAGGATTTCTATCAGGAGGATGAAGACATGGCTCAAATATTCTCGGGCTGGTAGCAAATTATCTTTAAAGCGAGCAAAGGAAAGAAAACAACCACAAAAAGTAGTTTTCCTAAGAAGTGTCCAGAAGTGAGAGCTGGTTAGAAATAGCTGCTTCAGGGAAGCAAATGAGATGTGGTGGAGAATATCTCGCAGTCTGAGAGCGGTGAGTCAGAATGTGGTGATTTTCTGATGAACAGGAACACAATCTGGATGGAAATTGGACGGACGCCTCCGTCATCTGCTCTGACTGACTGACAGCCTGCTGGCTCCACTTGGCTCTGGGATTTAGCTTCTTCTGACTCTTGGAGGATTTGTTTGGACGCGGCACCACTGTCTTCGAGGCAGCGCAGCATCATAATCTGTTTTGCATAGAGTACAGCAGAGAGTGACAGGAAGGATGGGAGAGAAGGGGCAATCTAGGGACAGCTTTGCATTTCTTTTCATGAGTTACACAAGAGGGCTGCGGGGCTTTATGGAAGTGCTGAACCAAAGATAACAGTAACATTATTACACAGAAACCACACGAACCATAAGGATGGCTAAATGATCGATGTGGTGATGAGTCTGTGGCATCTAAATGCACATCAATCTTTTACATTTCACAGCTTATGTATTTTTGCATGGTTCTTGTTTGAAGAGCTCGACTTTTAGCTCAGGCTGAAGAATAATTTTGACCTTGCAATATGTAGAACCATCATTCAGTTTGGTTAGTGCAGGGAGTTTTTAAACTTCTCTCCATCAATCTGTCTTTCTTATTGGTAAACCGATATTATCTGCCAATATTAGACTTTGTTGATCTATTGCTATCAGCATATACACCAATAAATTAAAATTAAAAAGGAGAAGACGGGAGAAACACCCTTCAACTGTGTTATGAACAATGACATTGCATAGTTTAACCACCAGCATCTTCTCTGCTGGCATGTTTCAAATGCCACAAACACAAAAACATATTTATACACACAAATATAACTATATGTTGGCCGATGCATTGAATTATCTGTTTTTTAAATCACCAAATATTAGCATCGGTCCGAAAACTCCAACATCAGCCAGGCTCTAATAATCTATGTGTCCTTAAAGCAGTCCTTTAAGAAAGCCGACACAGGCTGACATTGATGACGTATAGTAGGTCAATAGGTGTGTGAATGTGTGTGTGTAGTAAAGCGCTATACAAATACAGGCCATTTATAGTGTCATGACGTGTGGACGTAGTGCAGACGCAGCAGACGGCCTGACGGCACGCCTTTATTTAAAAGGTGGATCATTCAAAACAAGAGTGAACTAAGAGGAAGCAAACGACAAAATACTGAACATGCTGGGAGAACAGCAGACAACAGGAAACTAAGAGTATGACGAAACAACAAACAGAAACAAAGTGAGCGGATAGACACACACAGAGGCATGCTGGGAAGGTGAACACAGGTGCAAACATCTGGTGATACAAGACAGGAGAAAGTAAATGAATGCTAAACACAGACACAGAGTTGCTGTTGGATAAAGCACTTTGAGTGTTGTTTAAGTTGCTCTGAGTACTCACAGTAGTAGTTATATAAGAACCAGTAGATTTCTCATTTTATGAAATAAAACAAGAACTAAGATAACAGGAATGCCTAACATCACGATGAAGGCCAGAGAGGATATAAAGAACATGAGGGGGTGGAAACTGTAGCCAACAAACCTAAAAACTGCAACAAGAGTATAAAGGAATACACAAAGGTGAAATACTCACATTTGTAACCAACTAAGAATCAAACATAATAAATGATAAACAGAACTTAGTGGCCGAGCTAAAGAACAAACAACAACATAGACATCAGCTCTAAATGATCCTTTATCTTGCTTATTTGTTTAATACGGTTGCTGGTAGCAGCACAGGTGAGACTTATGTAGCTCCAGAGTATCAAACCAACTCTGACATGACTTCTAGAGTTGGATGTCTCGAGACCACGTAAAAGTGGTCTCGAGACCGGTCTCGAGACCACTTTTACGTGGTCTTGGTCTCGTCTTGGTCTCGACAGACTTTTGTCTTGGTCTCGGTCTTGGTCTCGCTGTCTCGGTCTTGCGCTCTCAAATCGACATAGTGTTCGAGAGATTTGGAGTCAACCATCAGCGGAGCGGGGGGTGTCTTACTGGGCTTAAGCCCGGGTCATTTTTTCTGAAGCATGGGGTTTTTTGGAGTGTAATTTGTTTGTTAGATGCCTGACTGACAACTGTATAAAACAAAAACAACACACGAAGCACAGAGCGCACCGTCCTAAATTCCCCCTGATTTTGGTATGATCCGAGCTTTGGCACTAGGCGACTGAGCACAGCACCCATGTGAGCGAGGGGGGAGAAGCTGCTGCCTGCGAGTTTGCTGCAGAGGAGAGCTTAAGTTTGACCAGGTACCAACGGAAATCATTCGTACTGAACTAATAATGTAAATATGACAGTGTATCACAAAAGATTGATATCAAACTGATCACTTGGTTGCGTTACTTACTCTTCGAGTGAATCAACAAATGGATAAATAAAAAGCCGAACGACAATGCTGATTTTTTTTAGAGTCTTAGCTTACATCTCATATTTTCAGTTGTTACCCTCCACGGCTAAACAAACTCTCTAAATCGGTTTCAGTTGTGTACTGATGAACACAACAATGGACATAAGGAGCTTCTTTCAAAGAAAAAACTCAGGTAGATGTTATTTTATATATTATGCTTTGTATGTTGTTGTTGTATGTTCAGCAGTATATTCACAGTTGAAACCAGATATTTACATACACTTTAGGGAGAAAACATAAAACCTTTTTTTTACTGTTAAACATCAATTTAGAGTAAACCTTTATTTTAGATAAATAAATGTTGCAATGTCTTTTGAATTAGTTAAATGTCAGAATAAAAAGAGGGAGCTGTCTATTTTAATCACTTTCATCAAATGTAGGAGTACATATACACTAAGTTTATTGTTAATTAAGATTAATTAAGAAAACTCCAGATGATTCCATTCTGAGCTTAAGAAGCTTCTGATTGGTTAGTAGAGTCCATGTGGGTAAATTGGTGGCACAGCTGTGGATGCATATAAGGCAAAACACAGAGCCTGTTTCTTTGAAATGGGAAAGTTTCTTTGAAAAATCAAGAGATGTCAACCAAAACACCTGGAAAAGAATTCTGGAAAAGAATTGTGGAGCTCCATAAGTGTGGCTCAATTTTGAATACAATTTGGTGCCATTTACAATTAAGAAATACAGACAGTTTCTCTCTTTACTCTTAAAGTTAACAAATATGTTTTTTGTATTTATCAATCTAAAAAAATAAACATTTAGTCTGATTTGATGTTACAATTAAAAAGTGTTTGTGTTTTTATCTGAAGAGTATGTAAATATCTGGTTTCCACTGTATATTTGTGTTTGGCTTGATTGTCAGCACAAAGAGGGAGAGAGAGGAACAGAGAGGGAGAGAGACGACGAAAATGACGACAGAACAGAGATGGAACAAGAGCAGGTGAGACACACATGTTAGTCAAATGGTTGTTTGCCAAAAACTCATCAGAACATGTATCTCGTACCTATTGTATCTTTTTAGATAGCGTTTGTTACTTTTAAAATTCTATATTTATTAAGTTATGCAGGCTTGTTTGCTCAACAAGGCTGAATAATTATATAAACTTTTCAGAATCTAAATAGTGTACTTTGGTAGAATTAAAAAAAAAGTGTAGTGCAGGTCTAAGATGATTTTTAGTGCTGCTATCATCTAGTTCTGATTCTGGTTCTGTCTTGGTTACTGTTGTAGTCCTGTTTTAATTCTGGATCAGTTCTGGGTCTGGTTGAATTGGGGTTTAGTCCCTGTGTCTTGATACAGGCCCGACTTTGTTCTGCCTTGCTGCTTAATTAAAAAACTATATATATATATATATATATATATATATATATATATATATATATATATATATATATATATATATATATATATATATATGAAGTCATTCTTTTTTGAACAAAGCTCAAAACAGAGCCTAATAATCTTTCAGTCATTTCTACCCCCACTTAATTTCCTTTGGCTGCTCAGCTCTCACACAGTGGCTCAGCTACGCTCCAATCCCTCCATATTGTGGCCAATCACATGCGAGGATATAGGATAATATCATTATGTGAAAAACAGAGAGGGTGAGAGACGCAACAGTCAAGTGGAGCATGCGTCAGTCCTTTCAGTGAGTGAGTGAGACAGTAGACAGCGGTGAGGAGGGCTGTGCGAAAGCAAAAACACATAAATATGCCCGAGACCCGTAAACGAAGCAGCATCTGGCTGCAGTTTAAAGACTTTTTTTGTCTCGGTCTTGGTCTTGGTCTCGTCTTGTCTCGGTCTTGGTCTTGTCTTGGTCTCGATACCCTCTGGTCTTGGTCTTGGTCTTGTCTTGGTCTCGATACCCTCTGGTCTTGGTCTTGTCTTGGTCTCGGATTAGGCGGTCTTGACTACAAGTCTAATGACTTCCCTAAATGCACAGTGAAATATCGCCTGTCTCGTGTATTGTGGGCAACCTGTTCTCATGTCAGCTCATCAGTAACAGATGCACTGCTTCTTGAAAGTTCAGTCTTAAGCTGTGTCCATACTGGAAGTTCACTTGTTGCACATCGCTTTGAAACACAACTGGGTGTTTATGGACATCGCAGGGTTTGGTTGAATTTACTCGACCCCTCCTGTTTACCGTCACCTATTGCTGCTCTCACATCTGTGCAGATGGGAATTGTCACAGTTTGCCGAGGCAAACTGTGTGGAGTGTGAAGAGTGGACCCAGGTGCAGACATGCTAAAACTCAAACTTAACTGATGAGCTGTTTATTAAGGCAGACAGAACAGTACAAAATAAAAGGGCAAAAACAAAGCAAACTAAAAAATAACCTAAACTGGGTAAACTAGAAAGGAAGCACGAACTATGAAAAACTCTGGCAAACAGAAAAACAAACAAAACTCTAAACATGGCAATGAAGATGAGCATATATATATATATATATATATATATATATATATATATGAAAAGCTGAACGCAGGACTTGGGAACAACACAGACGATCCGACAAAGACTGAATGAACGCACAGACTAAATACACACAGGAGGCTAATGAGAGAAGTGGGAACACATGGGGGACAGCTGACACACATGAACATAACGACGTCACAGTGGAAGAGTAAAACTGAACACGATGAACACAGGAACACAGGACCCCTTCAAAATAAAACAGGAAACATGAGAGGCAGACATGACAACATAAGACAGACATGAAACACACGAAGGGCAAGGGAGACTTCACAGGGGTTGAAAACACGAGGGGGAGCTAATAAGCAAATGAAGCTTAAACATACACTATAAACATCAAAAGAACTAAAACTCAAAACACTGGGTCATAAGACCAGGATCGTGACAGGAATGACAAACCAGTCCTGCTGCTGTGACAACTGGTGTGTACTGGTACAGCAGCAGTTTTAACCATAAAGCAGCATCTGACTCTGGAAGCCGACAGGCTCTGTGCGGTCTACAGAGCCACTTCACCACACAAGGCTGTCAGTTATCTAACTTTAGATTCATAATTAACTAAAAGCCACTTTCTCCACTTTGACTTTGTCCTTCAAGAGCAAATGTCTGAAGCAGTCAGCCTGGAGCTTTTGATTTTGCTTTATTCCTGATAGAGTAATATCCTTTATTGTAAAGAGAAAACAAACTTCTGCTTTTATATATCTACTCTACGGCTTTATGGTTGAAATGGTTTATTCTAAGATAAAAAAGAAACATCTATACAGTATATAGGTACATCAAAAACAAGACATAATCCTCAGTACTGGAGTCTGCTCTCCGACTCTGTTTCCTTGGATTACCTCAGACGTGTCACGCTCTCACAGTTTCATCTCTCAGAATCTTTGGTCTCACATGAAGGGAGTCTCTGCTGTGTAGCTGTCAGCTCTCTAAGCACACTGGAGCTTTGCTAATGCTTGTAAACATGTAAGTTTAACATTTGTTTCTTTTTTCTGTTATAATCAGGACTCTGGCAAATACAGCAACATCATTTTTTAAAATTGCATCTTCAAAAAAGACCCATCATGGAAACGCAGTCCCCTGCCTGCATGGACCACTGCAGAGAGACTGATGCTGAAAATGATATCAACGCTGGACAAGGTGGACTGAAAAGACGGCACAGGAGGACTAAACTCTGCAGGGCCTTTGTGGCCAAATACAAAGTCTACGTGAAGTGTCCTGTGAAAGTCTACTAGTAACTATGAATGCAGCATTACAGACAATCTGCGACCAACACTGAAACCAACCAGCTGATCTACATCACGGCAGCAGTGACTGTTAAGATGCTTGGCTATGAGGTGAACAGCAAGAAGGAGCATGCCCTCCATGGAGAGGGAGACTAGGGGCCAAGATCAGGCCAGCGTGAAGGAAGGTTAGGCAACTATCAGCGTTGCAGAAAGATGTAATGAAGAAAGGGATGCCTGGGAAGTGCAGCAAGCTGTCCATGTCCGAGGTCTTGGAAGCCGCAAAGCCAAGACTCACAGCCTTGGCTAGCTGCTTGATGAGGTGTTGGAGAGAATAAACCAGCTGTACTCCATTCAACCATCGAAGGTGAACTCTCAGTGGGAGGGGAACAATATGAGAACAGCCACAGCCTCGAGAAGAAGGAATACTGGAAGAGCATGTGGCTGCAGTCTATAATGGCATTGCTCAGTGGCTAGTGGATCTAAGAGCATGCTTCAGTAAGCATTAGAGTGGCACAGCACCAGCCCGTGACCTGATTCACACCTACTGGCTAAAGAAGCTAATTGCCCTCCATGTGCACCTGGCAGCACAAACGAACGAGATTCACCCAGAATGGCTCAATGAAGGCCCGATGGGCCGGGTTGCCAAGGATCCCCAGAACAGACAGGTCACATCCAACTACCAGCCAATAATAAAAATGGATGCATGGAGGCTGCTGTCAGGTATCGTAGCCGCTAAGATGAACAGGCACAGGGGTCAATACATGAGCAGGGCCCAGAAAGGAACGAACAGGAACAGTCAAAGACATCTGTAGAGGACCGAAGCTTAAAGATCACACACACATTTTTGCATCATTGTTCTGGCTCATATATCATAGAATCGTGTAAAGTACTGCATCCTTCAGCTGATCCTGCCTCTCCTGCTCTGTAACATCAGTATGTATAATACACATGGTGTTATTATGATCTTACTGTGACTTGTTCATTTTTAGTATTAATGTAGTACAGCATTTTATTATTCCCACGTTATTGTGATTTTACAGTGTTTCTTTATTGGCTCAGTGTGTGGGCGCTCTATAAATAATCCTGCTGCTTATCATTAACTGCAGTCCAAATCTACTGAGTACACCCACAATGTGTATTCTTGGGCTTCCAGGACCAATTACATCACTTTTGAAGTGAAATGACTGAGATGACAGTCTCATAGCAAAACATGAAAGAGTTCTAGCAAGGCATCTGCTTCTGAACACGCAGACAAATTGTCCAATTTTTCCATTACAGTCATTAGGATTTTGAATACGTTTCAGCAGGAAGTGTATTTCATGCCTTTGAAAACAGTTACAATCATTAAGTCTGCACCGCAATGCTTTTCTAAACCTAACCAAGTACTTTTATTAGCAGAGCGTTACAAAAGACGTGAGTTCCTGTGCTCTCCGTCAGTGACTCCTGTCTCCTGCTTCGCCCTGTAGACGTGCAGCATCTTGTACCTGGATGCAAAATAATAGATATGAATCTAAACAGAAAATACAATAGAAATAATAAATTTTGTCTCTACTTAGTGTAAATGCTTTAAAAGCAATTTGTTTAATTTTCACGTTCTTGACTCACTGGATGAAGTCTACATACAGACGATCTGACCATGATTTCTGCCTCACTCAATGTGACACAAACTTAAGTCTTGCTTTTAACACAATGCTCAGTTCTTTCTATCAAACGTACAGTCATGCTGTTTTATCTGAAACCTTTCTTGCTCTTCAGGACTTTGCTTAGGTGACATGTTGGCTCGTGGAAGACAAAAACAATTTCTTTGCTTTCAGAACCGTTCGTGCTTTTTAGACTTGGGCTTGAGTTTGTATGTTTTGGTTTTTACTTATTTAATTGAGCACTAAAATCTGCAGGTTTAGGAAATATCTGAGCTGCTTTAACATCAGTTGTGTGCAAACACATACAATCTATCAACTGGCTGCAATAAATGTCGAACACTGAGTTACATCTATTGAAGTCTTAAGACGACCACGTACGAGGAGAAGATCACTAATCACCAGTTCGTGATAAAGTGAGGCCGCCCTCAGTTAGATGTTGGCCTCCCTCAGTCTGCTGAAGCTGCAGGTTTCCCCTGATAAAGTCGTTTCACCTCCCCAGTGTTACCGAGTGCTTATTCAAAGGGGATCAATAGGATTCTGTAGCCAGTCTGTTTTCATTAAGAGTTTTGTCGAAGCTGCTCGTGTCTCACAGATGGACAGAAGCTCCTTGGACATGGGTGCTGTGACACACCAGGCTAGAGCTGTGCAAACTTCTCTCCTCCCAATGTGGGACTGTCTGTTGTCACTGAAGCAGGCAGGGAAGCAGGTTAAACGTGTGCTCACTGAGAGAACATTATTCCTGTTGCATGGTGCAGACAGGAACAGGCCAACATGTGTTGGTTCATCAAGCAGTGGTGAATGGTTTAGTATAATTAGTGATAACTCTCATCGCTAATTGTGTTTTTATGTTTTAACCCAGAACAAACTCGGAACTTGTGGACACTGAAGCGCAGTTTCAAACGTCAGCTGGACTCAATTTAATACAAATGTGATAATAATCATGTAATAATTGATCACATGAATCTGAAAGCTGCCTCGATTGACCAGCTGTTGCTGATCTGGCCATTGCAGATTACCTCATCATCGCCCATTCGCACAAGCCGAAGCGAGACGGCTCTTTTAATCCGAACTCATCACACGTATAAAAATCTTTTTTTCAGCAGACAGAGTTAATGGTGTAAAGACAAAGTCCATCAGGAGGCAAGTCTCGCCACTCAGCGGCCATTTTGGAAATGCCTCGAGGCAAGATCTCAGCAGTCAGTGGGTCATAACTGCATTTATAAAACCTTGAGTAAAAAAGTTTTATGACAAAAAAAGGTTTAAAAAGCGTTTCTCCTTGAAAGTACTAATGCAGTACATGGCCTGTATTTGTAAAGCGCTTTACATATCCATTCACACACACATTCACACACTGGTGATGGCAGCTACATTGTAGCCACAGCCACCCTGGGGCGCACTGACAGAGGCGAGGCTGCCGGACACTGGCGCCATCAGGCCCTCTGACCACCACCAGTAGGCAACGGGTGAAGTGTCTTGCCCAAGGACACAACGACCGAGACTGTCCAAGCCGGGGCTCGAACCGGCAACCTTCCGATTACAAGACAAACTTCCAACTCTTGAGCCACGATCGCCTCATGCATGGAGACACACAATGCAGCTTCATTTCCCCTCATGATGTTATAAAGAACAAAAAACAGTAAGTCAAAATAAAATGGAGAAAGTCCTCGTTGGTGTGTGATCATCTCAACATCTCAACAAGATCATTTTGATTTCTTTATTTTTCCATGTCTTCACATCGTTGGGTTGTTTTCAGTCTGGGACGAACAACATGATTCACTGAGACGTCTGCTCCTCGTGTCTCTGCTGAAGGACATTTTTTAAAAATCGTTATCTTTTCCTCAGCTTAAAAAACGAGTTTTCGGAGCCTAACTAGAAAACCAGAACCATGGCTAACAGGCATCTCCTGGTGTTTTGATGTTGTTGGTTCGGCTTGATGCAGACAGCAAAAGACACTGCGCGCTATCTCTGTAACACCAGAGCTGCGGTACAGGAAGCCCCTGGACGAGAGCATGCTGGGATAGTGTAAGATATTAACTCCACTGATGCAACTTAGCCTTTGAACCTGACTTGAAAATGAAGGACATCTGTTATTGGCCCGTGTAAGTCTTTGCTTTTATCTGCCCTCTGTGTGTGACTTGATTGAGTAATTACAAATCTTGTAGTTTAATCCTGCTCAGTTTCATATTGATTATCTGTACTATGATGTATGTCATGTTTTTTTAAAAGCCAGATGAAACATAATTGCAGGAGGGTTTTTATTAGAAAGCTAGACTGTGCTCAGATAAGATCATTTCCTCTCATAAGAAGAGCCTGAAGCAGCTGAGAGTGGCTCTGCAGCGAGCACAGTGTGAGCACCCTTAAAGCTCTGCAGCTCCTGAAAGATGAAGGGCGACACGTGGCAGGTTGACTCCTGTGTTCCTTTACGCTCGGCTTCATTTGAGAATCTAAAAGGAGAGTTTTATTCCGGTGTGATGTGAACATCATCCCTCTCCCTTTCATACAGACATTTTAACATTAGAGTCTGACTGTAGGCTCAGCGGGACGTCAGCTCCGTGAACTTTGCCACAGGAGGTTATGGTTCTGTCAATTTAATTACACGAGACAATGGTGGGTCCAGCAGCCGTCTCCCCGCAGCCTGCTGCCTCTGTCAGCCGGAGGAGAGCCAACGTCTGCCTGGACCACAGCCCTGACATTTAAAAATGCTGTATGGGCACACTGTGTGTGTGTGTGCGTGTGTGTGTGTGTGTGTGTGTGTGTGTGTGTGCGTGTGTGTGCGCAAAGGTGGTTTATGAGGACATTTCACAAGAATACACGCCACACTGTCCGGACATTTGGAATTATGAGGACAGGGCCGATGTCCTCACAATTCATGGAATGAAAACTCGATGTGAGGGTGCTTAAATAGGTGTCAAAAGCCTAAATTCAAAATTTCAGCGAAATCGAAAAAAAGTCCTTACTATTCACAATTACCCAACTTTTGTGTATAATCTGTGTATCAACACAGCTCCCCTGTAGACCGGTTTGGGTACTGCACCTGGTCATGAATATTCACACAACGTGTATTTTTTAAGGCTTCTGATTGGCTAACAGCCGGAAGGTCCCTATAATTACGGTTTTTGTCAGATAGTGTGTGTTACATAAAACAATTCTGTGTTCTGATTGGCTGGCAGGCAGAAGGTCCTTATAATTACGGTTTTTTTTTTTAAAAAGATTGTGTGTTACATAACAAAGTTCTGTATTCTGACTGGCTGACAGTTGGAAGGTACCCATTGTTGTAGTTTTTATTAAAAATAGTGTTTCAAAACATGACCATAGATAAATCCTTGAAACTCTGTTAAATTTAAAACTCCACTTTCAGTGATACTGAGATGACTAAACTACTTAATCTAGCACTTAATATATACTGTAGTTATGCTTTATTAACTCTTGACTGTGTGATGGTTAATTTTTTAAGCATTTCTTTTTTCATATTTTGCTCTAGGAATCCTTTATATTATATATATTATATGTATTATTATATATTATAATAGAGGAGAGGAGAAAAGTGCGACCGCCTTCGTCAAGAGCAGTTTTCCTATTTTATTGTGAAGGTCCTGTGTTTCCATGTTCATTCTGTTCAGTTTTGCTCCCCCTGTCTCGTTATGGTTATTCGTGTTACTGTGTTCCTTGTGTGTTCTCACTTCCTTCTTATCCTTCTGTGTATTTAGGTCAGTGTCTCCCTCAGTCCTGTGTTGCTTCCTCCCTCCTTACTATGTGCGTGTCCCTGTGTCCTTCCTCATGTATTTAGGGCTCCCATTATAGTTCATGTTATTTTTCCCAGTTTCGGTTTTGTATGACTTTTTTGTGCTCAGTAATAAAGCTGTATTTTAAGTTCACATTTCACCCTAGTGAGTTTGCGTTTGGGTCCTATCCTGCATGAAATCAGCTGCTTTATGACACCATCTGTCATGGCTGGGCAACACTCGTTGCCTTGTTGTTGTTCGTGTGTAATTTACGTTGAGTACGCTAACCACGTTATAAAATTAATGCACGTAAGGTGAACTAGCAAACACCGTCATATTTACATGCGGCTGTCTTCTTGTTTGATGGCAGATACTCCCTTCACCCTGGCCAAAGGCTAAAATGACCAAAGAAAAAGAGGGAAACAGCTAAACATGAGAGGTTTTTGGATAAAGTTTGTGTTTTTTTCCATTGTTTAAGCACTGCTTCCAGCCAAGAGTAATGCCATAAATCCCCTATAGCTGCAGAAAACGGCTAACATTCTTATCTTTTTACAAGAAAAACAGCTAAACATGAGAGGTTTTTGGACAAAGTGTGTGTTCTCCATTCTTTAAGCACCGGTTCAAGCACCGTTTAAGCACCGGCACCGTTTCAAAAGTACCGGTTTGGTACTGGTATCGGATAAAACCTAAACGATACCCATCCCTAATCATCAGTGCATCAGGAAGATAAACACAAGTGATTAGGTGCTTAGTAAATAGTTCAAGCAGCTGAAACCTCAGGAGGAGGAGGTGGAGCAGGAAGCATCATGGAAGGACAAACCCTTGTAGGATGAAGCACTAATCAGGGCTCCAAGTGCAAGACCAGTAGAGGCTGGTGTTTACCACACCAGGCAGGACCCTAGATCCAGTCTGTGCAAAGATGCCTGCCATATATGATCTCTCACCTTCTCAACAAAATCCAAAGGGTTCTGGATGTGGTGTTTGGAGCTGCATATAAATGGGTTGTGGACAGAAGACAGAAATGTTGAGATGTTATAGGTGACCAAATTGATCATCCAAACAATTGTTCTTAAACATACACCCTGGCCTCATCAGTTCTCATGGCCACTGATCAATGGTCATGACAAATTGGATACTAATGATCATGGAACTGACCTCACAGCCCATTGTTGATGCTAGTTTCTGTCATTATGTAAATGTACTGTTTATAAGGTTGGGGAAACCTGCAGTAGGCTGAGACTGAAGAATTCACCAGTTGGGGATGAAACATTTCTAAAAATCACTAAAAATAGTATGTCCAGATGAACAGATTCAGCATTCTGGTACTCTTTAAAGAATGTAAAAGTAAGGTTTGAGATTAGCCTATAATTAGATAAGTCAGCTGGGTAAAGTGATGACTTTTCTCTTGTTTATAGTCCCCTCATGCTTCAAGAGGACCACCGTCCTGAAGAAACCTAATGTGAGCTGACTCAGTGACTGTCACCCAAGAGCACTTACGCCCATTGTTATGAAGTGCTTTGAGCATATAGTCAAAGTTCACATCACATCTTCAATGCCTGCTCGACCAGTTTCAGTTTACCTACAGGCCAGAAAGATCCACAGATGATGCAATAGCATTAGCTCAGCATATTGCCCTCTCCCACCTGGATCATAAAACACATGCAGTGGTGTGAAAAAGTATTTGCCCCCTTCCTAATTTCTTAGTTTTTTTTATTTAATTTTTTTGCATATTTATCACACTCACATGTTTCAGATCATCAAACACGTTTTCATATTACACAAAGATAATATGAGTAAATACAAAATTTACTAAGGGAAATAAGCTATCCATACCTACCCGGTCCAGTGTGAAATAGTAACTGCCCCCTCTTGTTAAATCATCAATTAACAGTTTTTGTAAAGCTGAGTTCAGTTTCACTGGCCACACCCATACCTGATTATTACAGACCTGCTGAATGAAGAAATCACTTAAAGAGAACCTGTCTGACAAAGTGAAGAAGGCTAAAAGATCTCAAAAAGCCAAAGAGCTTCACAATCTACAAAAACAATATGAGAAACAAAGTCATTGACATCTATCCATCTGGGAAGGGTTACAAAGACATTTCCATCGCTTTGGCACTGCAGAGAGTCATTATCCACAAATGGAGAAGACTTAAAACAGTGCTGAACCTTCCCAGGAGCAGCCTGCCTACCAAAATTACTCTAAGAGCGCACTGCCGACTCATCAAGGAGGTCACAAGAGAACAGCCAGAACAGCATCTAAATAACTGCAGACCTCACTTGTCTCAGTTAAGATCAGAGTTCATTATTCAACAATAAGAAAAAGTCTGGGCAAAAATGGCATCCATGGGAGAGGTCCAAGGAAAAAACTACCATTGACCAAAAAGAACACAAGGGCTCCTCTCATATGTGCCAAAAAACATCTTAATGATCCTGAAGACTTTTGGGAAAATATTCTGTTGACTGACAAGACAAAAGATGAACATTTTGGAAGCTTTGAATCCCGTTACATCTTTTATCAAACTAACACAACATTTCATAAAAAGAACATATAGCAACAGTCACACATGGTGGTGTTATGTGATGGTCTGGAACTGCTTTGCTTCATGACACCTTTCTGTAATTGATGGAACCATGACTTCTGCTCTCTACCAGAAAATCCTGAAGGAGAATGGCCGGCAATCAGTTCATGTCCTGAAGTGGACATGAACTGAACATGAACTCATGAAGTTGGGTACTTGGGTTATACAAAAGGACAATGATCTGAAACACATCAGTAAGTCCACCTTTGACTGGTTAAAAACCCTCAAAAGGAAACCAAAATAAAGGTTTTGGATGGGCAGGTGACACTACCATCATTCGTTGCATTTCAGATGGAGACGAGTCTGCTTACAGAGCAGAGGTGAGAGCCCTGACATGGTGTCAGGAAAACAACCTACTGCTACCTACCCTGTCACTTGGTGTTCGCTCGCTCTGTAGTAGAGTATCACTTCCTGTTCCTGCTCAAACACAGTGGTGTTTCTGAGTAGCTTATTTGCTTAGCAGTTTAATTAACAACTTTTAAATACATTCTTTTTTCAGAGTATAATCTTCACGTGCTTCATCCGAAGCACACTTTCTGTGTACTCACTACCTAATTTATAGCCAAAGTTTTCACTCACTGTCTCTGTACTGTTTTGCTAGCTTAGCTTAGCTCGTAGCCGACTCGTTAGCACCATGGCTACTTCACCTGTCCCTCCTGCACTTTCTTTCATTGTGTCAGATGTTTAGTTACTCCTCGGCCTCCTTTAGCAGTAATGATATCTGTAACAAATGTAGCATATTTGCAGCTCTGGAGGCCAGGATTACTGAATTGGAGACTCGGCATCGCACCCTTCATTCACCCTTAGCTAGCCAGGCCCCTGTAGCTGGTGCAGCCGAAGATAGCGTAGGCCCCGCTAGCTGTTCCCCAGCAGATCCCAAGCAGCTGGGGAAAGAGGGCGGCTGGGTGACGGTGAGGAGGAAGCATAGTCCTAAACAGAAGCCCCAGGTACACCACCAACCCGTTCATGTGTCTAACCGTTTTTCCCCACTCTGCGACACACCCGCTGGGGGTCAAACTCTGGTAATTGGTGATTCTGTTCTCAGACATGTGAAGCTAGAGACACCGGCAACCATAGTCAATTGTCTTCCAGGGGCCAGAGCAGGCGACATTGAAGGAAATTTAAAACTGCTGGCTAAGGGTAAACGTAAATTCAGTAAAATCATAATTCACGTCGGCAGTAATGACACCCGGTTACGCCAATCGGAGGTCACTAAAATCAATATTGAATCGGTGTGCAACTTTGCCAAAACAATGTCGGACTCTGTAGTTTTCTCTGGTCCCCTCCCCAATCAGACCAGGAGTGACATATTTAGCCGCATGTTCTCCTTAAATTGCTGGCTGTCTGAGTGGTGTCCCAGAAACGATGTGGGCTTCATAGATAATTGGCAAACCTTCTGGAGGAAACCTGGTCTTGTTAGGAGAGACGGCATCCATCCCACTTTGGATGGAGCAGCTCTCATTTCTAGAAATATGGACAAATTTATTAAACCCCTCAAAATATGACTATCCAGAGTTGGGACCAGGAAGCAGAGTTGCAGTCTTACACGCCTCTCTGCAGCTTCTCTCCTCCTGCTACCCCCCCAAAAACCCATCTTCATAAAGACTGTGTCTGCTTCCAAAAAGAAAAAAAACAAACTAAAAACCAGCAACAAACAACTTAAACATAAACAATTACAAAGAAAGAACAATACAGTATCCACATCTGAACCAAAGAGTAAAACAGTGAAATGTGGATTATTAAATATTAGGTCTCTCTCCTCCAAGTCTCTGTTAGTACATGACTTAATAATTGATCAACAAATTGATTTACTCTGCCTTACAGAAACCTGATTGCAGCAGGATGATTATGTTAATTTAAATGAATCAACACCCCCGAGTCATTCTAACTACCAGAAATCTCGAAGCACAGGTTGAGGGGGCGGTGTGGCAGCAATTTTTCACACCAGTCTATTAATTAATGAAAGACCAAGACAGACTTAATTCATTTGAAAGCCTGATGCTTAACATTGTCCACCCCAGCTGTGAAACTCAGAAACCAGTCTTACTTGTTATCATCTATTGTCCACCCGGCCTTACACAGCAGGGTGAACATGGTTGAAACGCAGACAGACCAGCGACCTGCACACGAGAAGACACGACTTAAATATACACAGAAGAACATCGGGAGATTACACACAGGTGGGGAACATAGCTAGAAGTAATTGACGAGACGAGACAAGGGACAGAAACAAAAAAAAAAAAAAAAAAGACAAGGAGCATAAGTCCAGAAACACATGAAAACGATTCAAAACAAAGCTAAACCAGATCAAACATGAGTCCACAAAAAAGTTCAGGGGGGTCGACAGCACATGAGCCAAATCCAGAACAGTTCAGGGGGGCGGCCGTGTGGACAGCAGCGGCGGCGGCAACGCAGGCGAAACAAGTCAGGAGGAAGGCAGTGGCGGCAACAGAGCAGGTCCGGAGGCCAACGGCAGTGTAGCAATCGCAGCACCAGACGAGGAGGGACCAGACGAGGAGGGACCAGACGAGGAGGGACCAGACGAGGAGGGACCAGACGGCAGCGTGGCAGCCACGGAACCAGACGGCAGCGTGGCAGCTGCAGGTGGTGACGCTGCAGGCGATGGTGTGTAAGTTGCAGGTGGTGGCTGAACGGACTCCCTAGAGCCGTCAGCGGACACGAGGATATGCTGGCTGGGTCCTCCGGGACCCCAGCTAACGAGACGTGATGCCGGACGGGCTCCTCGGACCGTGCAGCTGACGAGGCGTGACGCTGACTAGGCTCTCCTGAACCCCCAGCTGACGAGACGTGACACTGGCGGGGCTCTCCAGAACCCCCAGCCGTGCTACTGGCTGAGCTAGCGGCAACACAGGAGACTGAATGGCAGACTGAACTCAGGGCAGCTGGGCAGCAGACTGAACTGAGGGCGACTGAAGTAATGGTTGAGATGATAATGGTGGTGGAGTTGGCAACTGAGCTAAAGGCAGCAGGGCTGCAGACCGAGCTGCAGGCAGCGGGGCTGCAGACTTGAGCTGCAGGCGGGGCTGCAGACTGAGTGGGGGAGGGTGAAGATGAAGTTTGTGGAGAATGAAATCCTGAATGAGCGGGTGCAGTTAGTCCAATAGCCAGGGGTGGCCGGAAATGAGCTGCTGTAGCCTGGCTTCCACAGCGCAGAGCAGCTCACTCTCCCTCATGCTCTAGCCATAGGTTGACCAACCTGGAAGCAGAGTCGATTATGACCTCCTGAAGTTCCTTGGGTGGGGCAAATGCCGATGGATCCATAATGTGGCTGGTCAGTAATGTCACAGCGAACGGGATGAGACATGTGGAGGAATTAAATGAGGATCCAAGCGCAGGTACTCGTAGATGCGAAGGAGATTTATTGAAAAAATAAAGCACAAGGTGGAAATGGCAAAACGGAAACAAAACTAATCTATACTGGGACAAACTAAACTACTGAACAGCAAACATGAACACGAACATGAAGGAAGGTGAGCAGTTGAACCTGAAGTTGGACAGCAGGGTGAACACGGTTGAAACACAGACAGACCAGCGACCAGCACACGAGAAGACACGACTTAAATACACACAGGTGGGGAACACAACTGGAAGTAATTGACGAGACGAGACAAGGGAAGCTAAACTGAATACACTCACATAAGACACGGACCTTCACAATAAAACAGGAAACAAGAAACAACTACACAAAGATGCAGACTAGACACTAAACTAAACCTACAGGAGGGCACCAGAACAAATCTACACTAAACATGAGACACAAAACCTAAGAACTAATCCCTTAACAAGAATAAACAAAAACATAGAATTCTACTAATAATCAACAAAGCACAAGAATCAGAATACAATCCAAAATTAAACCAAAACACAAGAACTCAAAATGCTGGGTCAAAATGACCCAGAACCGTGACACCTTACTTTTTTTCATGTTTGTCAAATAAAGGATGGTTAAAATTCTTTGAGCCTTTAAAAAACACACCTGATTTGTCTGCTAGATGTGGATGTGATTGTTAGCTTCAAGCCACGGCACATCTTGGAGCCACTTTTCTGAAAAAAGTCTTTTCTCTGGCTCTGGTTGGTGTTTCTTAGCTAGTGGTGGCACACCAAAGAAGCTGCTTAATGTCTGTTGTTTTTTTGGACATTTAGCTGGTGACAAGCAACACATGTAAGATTAAATGAGACAGTCAAGTACGCAAAGTGTCACTACGCATTCCTAATTTTTGTCACGCATTCGTACCTGCGTACCAGTTATGTGCACCCCTGTCTATAACACACAGCCAAACAACTACTCACTCAATAACTACTATCAAATTATCATATCTATTCAACCTAACATACATGTTTTGCATTTAATCTGTCAAGTTTGTTGTTATAACTAATAACTAATGCAGGAAAATGGCATGTTTCTTTAAGGTTTTGTTCTGCTTGTTCTATATTGTAAACAGAGCCAATTTTACACTGTATAATTTCCATAGGATTTATTAGTTTCAGATTTTTTTAGTCATATCATATGATCTCATTTATTCTGTACTGCTAAACAAAACAATGTTTGGTTTCTCAAACTGTCCATAATTGCTAGTGATAAATTCATTGGTTTCAGGATGCACCTTCTGTATCTTCAAACAAAAGATCAGAACAAAAATATAATAATTAAATACATTTTTCAGAAGAAAGCCACATCTTGATACATGCTGGTTTAACATAAGGATCTAAAATATGTCACACTATGTTGTTGGTTGAATCTCAGATTTGTTTAACATATGCAGATGCAAGTGTAAAACCATTGCTTCAGTGGTGGACCTCGGCTGGTGGTGTGTGATGAAACATGTATTCCCTTGTAGTGTACCTTTGCCTCAAATAAATAACTAAATACTTTTTAAAAGAGGAATTTCCTATAAACAAACAAATGCAATAAAACTCAGTCCTTCGTCACTGTAAATGTTTCACTGAAATTCCATAAAAAAGTCAGAACTCTCATCACCTGACCACTTTTTAGCCAATGAGCTGTTTTTCACCCCTCCCCCTCACTTCGTGACTTCGAGTTGAGGAGTACCGACACCGACGCTGGTGTGGAGAAGCCAACAGGTAACTTTAAACTTTAAACTTTCGAATTTTGCCAGCTTTGTAGCCCAGCAACTGGTCAGATTTAGTTTTGTTGAGATTTTCTTTGGTGTATATTCCTTGATTGAGTTTTGTATTTCAATGTAATTCTCATGCTAAAGCTAGCTTTTTTGATGACACGCAGTTGTGTATTTAATTAGTCAAGGTTAAATACCTAGTCTAACACACACCTTTTTAGTTAAACTGTAACATTTGAAATTACTGAGATGTTATTATTTATTCATCCATCCCACTGTCTCCAGATTTTAAGCAACGCTGAAATATAGGTGACACGCTATTAATGAGACATTTCAGATAACCGAGGTAGCTAACATTTAACTCTCTGGAGTGCAGATTATATGACCAATTTACGGTGTATCAGCAACATGCGTATATAACAGTTTTTAAAAATGTGTTGATAGGCCAAGTAAAACCAGAGTTATGATACACAATTTACGCTTTTTCCTGAAAACTGTCGTCAAGTTTAGTGCAGGAAAATATAAAAACGGTATTTTCTTAAAAAACAAAACATAGATACATTATTGCCTCTCAATTCAATTTTATTTATATAGCGCCAAATCACAACAAAAGTCGCCTCAAGGCGCTTCATAGATACAGAGAAAAACCCAACAATCTCATTTCCTATTGTGGTGGATAAATGAACATGAGCCGATAAAACAATTAAATCAAAAGTAGTCAAAAACAGCCGATTATACCATTGACTCCAGAGGGTTAAAGACACCTCCTGTGAAAGATCAGTTTTCATTATCAACTATTTTCCTGAAATATTAAATAAATTGTACTATTTTTTTTTCTTTTTCTGAGACAGTGTATTGCAATGAGGCCCCCGAGAGCAAAAATTAAACCAAAAGATGAAGCAGTAAAATTTTCATCTTTGGGGCAGGACAAAGATGGATTTGAAGTGAAATTCATAAATTCAGTAAAAGGTGAGGTACTAGGATACTTGTTGAGGATTTTTGGCACAGTCATAAGTTTAACCATTGTAGTAGACCCATGTTGACATTTTCTATTTTCTTTGTAAGGTCGAGGAGTGTTTAGTAGGTGCAACTATAACAAAGGAGACTTCCTTCTGGAATATCGCGGAGACGTTGTAACCAAGAAGGAATATGAAAACAGAACAAGATTGTACCATGACGCCTTAAAGGTTTTTCTTTTTGAATTCAGGTACAATGGACAACAATTGTGGTATGTAAATTAAAATAATTCATTTTTCAGCCTACTTTTTGCAAAAGTTGTGTCGACCACATTAAGACAAACTGCTAGCTTGTTACAAATCCATATAATTAAAAATGTAATCAAATTGTTCAGCCTTTTTATAAACCTTGTGTAATTTTGTGTGTTACATTTTTTGTTATCTCAGCATTGATGCAGCCAGAGAGGATGGCTCCTTGGGCAGACTGGTGAATGACGATCACGTGAGCCCAAACAGCAAAATGAGGACAATCACAGTAAATGGAAAGCCTCATCTCTGTTTATTTGCCATAAAAGACATCAAGCCGGGGGAAGCAATAACATACAACTACGGTGACTCTGACTGGCCATGGAGAGTAAAGGTACATATTATATTTACATTTACCGTAGTGTAGTGTAGTATTGTATAGTCTCAACTTATCTGTGTTGAATGGATGTTAATGTACTTTTGTGTTTGCTTGCACAAGGTTTCGGAGCACCCTGACCGTTCTCAAGCTGCTGTGCCCATGGCATCGTCCTCCTTTGAAGTTGATGAGCAGGTGACTAATTTTCTGGTGTTGTTATTATTGCAACAAGAACACAGCCGAGTTGTTTGGATGTTGATAGTGAGGGTGTTAGACACAAGTCCTATAGTGTTGGTTAATGTAAGATACCTACATTATGAGGACTGTGTGTGGATACTGCCGAGTGTCATGTTGGTTCACACTGGAGAATTAATTTTCACTCAATATTAATTCATTACATTTACCTCATTTATGTCAATAACCAGTGTACCTTCATAATTGTATTGTATAGTCTCAACGTATCTGTGTTGAATGGATGTTAATGTACTTTTGTGTTTGCTTGCACAAGGTTTCAGAGCACCCTGGCCGTCCTCAAGCTGCTGTGCCCATGGCATCGTCCTCCTTTGAAGTTGATGAGCAGGTGACTAATTTTCTGGTGTTGTTATTATTGCAACAAGAACACAGCCGAGTTGTTTGGATGTTGATAGTGAGGGTGTTAGACACAAGTCCTATAGTGTTGGTTAATGTAAGATACCTACATTATGAGGACTGTGTGTGTTTTGGATGCATAAGTCTATTGAAAGATGGGCTCTCAAGTCTGTGTGTAACAGAGACCCTGCAGTGTATGAAGCTTTCAGGTACATTATTATGAGGACTGTGTGTGATACTGCCGAGAGTCATGTTGGTTCACACTGGAGAATTAATTTTCACTCAATATTACTTCATTACATTTACCTCATTTATGTCAATAACCAGTGTACCTTCATAATTGTATTGTATAGTCTCAACGTATCTGTGTTGAATGGATGTTAATGTACTTTTGTGTTTGCTTGCACAAGGTTTCAGAGCACCCTGACCGTTCTCAAGCTGCTGTGCCCATGGCATCGTCCTCCTTTGAAGTTGATGAGCAGGTGACTAATTTTCTGGTGGTGTTATTATTGCAACAAGAACACAGCCGAGTTGTTTGGATGTTGATAGTGAGGGTGTTAGACACAAGTCCTATAGTGTTGGTTAATGTAAGATACCTACATTATGAGGACTGTGTGTGGATACTGCCGAGTGTCATGTTGGTTCACACTGGAGAATTAATTTTCACTCAATATTAATTCATTACATTTACCTCATTTATGTCAATAACCAGTGTACCTTCATAACTGTACTGTATAGTCTCAACGTATCTGTGTTGAATGGATGTTAATGTACTTTTGTGTTTGCTTGCACAAGGTTTCAGAGCACCCTGGCCGTCCTCAAGCTGCTGTGCCCATGGCATCGTCCTCCTTTGAAGTTGATGAGCAGGTGACTAATTTTCTGGTGTTGTTATTATTGCAACAAGAACACAGCCGAGTTGTTTGGATGTTGATAGTGAGGGTGTTAGACACAAGTCCTATAGTGTTGGTTAATGTAAGATACCTACATTATGAGGACTGTGTGTGTTTTGGATGCGTAAGTCTATTGAAAGATGGGCTCTCAAGTCTGTGTGTAACAGAGACCCTGCAGTGTATGAAGCTTTCAGGTACATTATTATGAGGACTGTGTGTGGATACTGCCGAGAGTCATGTTGGTTCACACTGGAGAATTAATTTTCACTCAATATTACTTCATTACATTTACCTCATTTATGTCAATAACCAGTGTACCTTCATAACTGTATTGTATAGTCTCAACGTATCTGTGTTGAATGGATGTTAATGTACTTTTGTGTTTGCTTGCACAAGGTTTCAGAGCACCCTGACCGTTCTCAAGCTGCTGTGCCCATGGCATCGTCCTCCTTTGAAGTTGATGAGCAGGTGACTAATTTTCTGGTGGTGTTATTATTGCAACAAGAACACAGCCGAGTTGTTTGGATGTTGATAGTGAGGGTGTTAGACACAAGTCCTATAGTGTTGGTTAATGTAAGATACCTACATTATGAGGACTGTGTGTGTTTTGGATGCGTAAGTCTATTGAAAGATGGGCTCTCAAGTCTGTATGTAACAGAGACCCTGCAGTGTATGAAGCTTTCAGGTACATTATTATGAGGACTGTGTGTGGATACTGCCGAGAGTCATGTTGGTTCACACTGGAGAATTAATTTTCACTCAATATTACTTCATTACATTTACCTCATTTATGTCAATAACCAGTGTACCTTCATAATTGTATTGTATAGTCTCAACGTATCTGTGTTGAATGGATGTTAATGTACTTTTGTGTTTGCTTGCACAAGGTTTCAGAGCACCCTGACCGTTCTCAAGCTGCTGTGCCCATGGCATCGTCCTCCTTTGAAGTTGATGAGCAGGTGACTAATTTTCTGGTGGTGTTATTATTGCAACAAGAACACAGCCGAGTTGTTTGGATGTTGATAGTGAGGGTGTTAGACACAAGTCCTATAGTGTTGGTTAATGTAAGATACCTACATTATGAGGACTGTGTGTGGATACTGCCGAGTGTCATGTTGGTTCACACTGGAGAATTAATTTTCACTCAATATTAATTCATTACATTTACCTCATTTATGTCAATAACCAGTGTACCTTCATAACTGTACTGTATAGTCTCAACGTATCTGTGTTGAATGGATGTTAATGTACTTTTGTGTTTGCTTGCACAAGGTTTCAGAGCACCCTGGCCGTCCTCAAGCTGCTGTGCCCATGGCATCGTCCTCCTTTGAAGTTGATGAGCAGGTGACTAATTTTCTGGTGTTGTTATTATTGCAACAAGAACACAGCCGAGTTTTGTGGATGTTGATAGTGAGGGTGTTAGACACAAGTCCTATAGTGTTGGTTAATGTAAGATACCTACATTATGAGGACTGTGTGTGGATACTGCCGAGTGTCATGTTGGTTCACACTGGAGAATTAATTTTCACTCAATATTAATTCATTACATTTACCTCATTTATGTCAATAACCAGTGTACCTTCATAATTGTATTGTATAGTCTCAACGTATCTGTGTTGAATGGATGTTAATGTACTTTTGTGTTTGCTTGCACAAGGTTTCAGAGCACCCTGACCGTTCTCAAGCTGCTGTGCCCATGGCATCGTCCTCCTTTGAAGTTGATGAGCAGGTGACTAATTTTCTGGTGTTGTTATTATTGCAACAAGAACACAGCCGAGTTGTGTGGATGTTGATAGTGAGGGTGTTAGACACAAGTCCTATAGTGTTGGTTAATGTAAGATACCTACATTATGAGGACTGTGTGTGTTTTGGATGCATAAGTCTATTGAAAGATGGGCTCTCAAGTCTGTGTGTAACAGAGACCCTGCAGTGTATGAAGCTTTCAGGTACATTATTATGAGGACTGTGTGTGGATACTGCCGAGAGTCATGTTGGTTCACACTGGAGAATTAATTTTCACTCAATATTACTTCATTACATATACCTCATTTATGTCAATAACCAGTGTACCTTCATAATTGTATTGTATAGTCTCAACGTATCTGTGTTGAATGGATGTTAATGTACTTTTGTGTTTGCTTGCACAAGGTTTCAGAGCACCCTGACCGTTCTCAAGCTGCTGTGCCCATGGCATCGTCCTCCTTTGAAGTTGATGAGCAGGTGACTAATTTTCTGGTGGTGTTATTATTGCAACAAGAACACAGCCGAGTTGTTTGGATGTTGATAGTGAGGGTGTTAGACACAAGTCCTATAGTGTTGGTTAATGTAAGATACCTACATTATGAGGACTGTGTGTGGATACTGCCGAGTGTCATGTTGGTTCACACTGGAGAATTAATTTTCACTCAATATTAATTCATTACATTTACCTCATTTATGTCAATAACCAGTGTACCTTCATAACTGTACTGTATAGTCTCAATGTATCTGTGTTGAATGGATGTTAATGTACTTTTGTGTTTGCTTGCACAAGGTTTCAGAGCACCCTGGCCGTCCTCAAGCTGCTGTGCCCATGGCATCGTCCTCCTTTGAAGTTGATGAGCAGGTGACTAATTTTCTGGTGTTGTTATTATTGCAACAAGAACACAGCCGAGTTTTGTGGATGTTGATAGTGAGGGTGTTAGACACAAGTCCTATAGTGTTGGTTAATGTAAGATACCTACATTATGAGGACTGTGTGTGGATACTGCCGAGTGTCATGTTGGTTCACACTGGAGAATTAATTTTCACTCAATATTAATTCATTACATTTACCTCATTTATGTCAATAACCAGTGTACCTTCATAATTGTATTGTATAGTCTCAACGTATCTGTGTTGAATGGATGTTAATGTACTTTTGTGTTTGCTTGCACAAGGTTTCAGAGCACCCTGACCGTTCTCAAGCTGCTGTGCCCATGGCATCGTCCTCCTTTGAAGTTGATGAGCAGGTGACTAATTTTCTGGTGTTGTTATTATTGCAACAAGAACACAGCCGAGTTGTGTGGATGTTGATAGTGAGGGTGTTAGACACAAGTCCTATAGTGTTGGTTAATGTAAGATACCTACATTATGAGGACTGTGTGTGTTTTGGATGCATAAGTCTATTGAAAGATGGGCTCTCAAGTCTGTGTGTAACAGAGACCCTGCAGTGTATGAAGCTTTCAGGTACATTATTATGAGGACTGTGTGTGGATACTGCCGAAGAGTCATGTTGGTTCACACTGGAGAATTAATTTTCACTCAATATTACTTCATTACATATACCTCATTTATGTCAATAACCAGTGTACCTTCATAATTGTATTGTATAGTCTCAACGTATCTGTGTTGAATGGATGTTAATGTACTTTTGTGTTTGCTTGCACAAGGTTTCAGAGCACCCTGACCGTTCTCAAGCTGCTGTGCCCATGGCATCGTCCTCCTTTGAAGTTGATGAGCAGGTGACTAATTTTCTGGTGGTGTTATTATTGCAACAAGAACACAGCCGAGTTGTTTGGATGTTGATAGTGAGGGTGTTAGACACAAGTCCTATAGTGTTGGTTAATGTAAGATACCTACATTATGAGGACTGTGTGTGGATACTGCCGAGTGTCATGTTGGTTCACACTGGAGAATTAATTTTCACTCAATATTAATTCATTACATTTACCTCATTTATGTCAATAACCAGTGTACCTTCATAACTGTACTGTATAGTCTCAACGTATCTGTGTTGAATGGATGTTAATGTACTTTTGTGTTTGCTTGCACAAGGTTTCAGAGCACCCTGGCCGTCCTCAAGCTGCTGTGCCCATGGCATCGTCCTCCTTTGAAGTTGATGAGCAGGTGACTAATTTTCTGGTGTTGTTATTATTGCAACAAGAACACAGCCGAGTTTTGTGGATGTTGATAGTGAGGGTGTTAGACACAAGTCCTATAGTGTTGGTTAATGTAAGATACCTACATTATGAGGACTGTGTGTGGATACTGCCGAGTGTCATGTTGGTTCACACTGGAGAATTAATTTTCACTCAATATTAATTCATTACATTTACCTCATTTATGTCAATAACCAGTGTACCTTCATAATTGTATTGTATAGTCTCAACGTATCTGTGTTGAATGGATGTTAATGTACTTTTGTGTTTGCTTGCACAAGGTTTCAGAGCACCCTGACCGTTCTCAAGCTGCTGTGCCCATGGCATCGTCCTCCTTTGAAGTTGATGAGCAGGTAACTAATTTTCTGGTGTTGTTATTATTGCAACAAGAACACAGCCGAGTTGTGTGGATGTTGATAGTGAGGGTGTTAGACACAAGTCCTATAGTGTTGGTTAATGTAAGATACCTACATTATGAGGACTGTGTGTGTTTTGGATGCATAAGTCTATTGAAAGATGGGCTCTCAAGTCTGTGTGTAACAGAGACCCTGCAGTGTATGAAGCTTTCAGGTACATTATTATGAGGACTGTGTGTGGATACTAGCCGAGAGTCATGTTGGTTCACACTGGAGAATTAATTTTCACTCAATATTACTTCATTACATATACCTCATTTATGTCAATAACCAGTGTACCTTCATAATTGTATTGTATAGTCTCAACGTATCTGTGTTGAATGGATGTTAATGTACTTTTGTGTTTGCTTGCACAAGGTTTCAGAGCACCCTGACCGTTCTCAAGCTGCTGTGCCCATGGCATCGTCCTCCTTTGAAGTTGATGAGCAGGTGACTAATTTTCTGGTGGTGTTATTATTGCAACAAGAACACAGCCGAGTTGTTTGGATGTTGATAGTGAGGGTGTTAGACACAAGTCCTATAGTGTTGGTTAATGTAAGATACCTACATTATGAGGACTGTGTGTGGATACTGCCGAGTGTCATGTTGGTTCACACTGGAGAATTAATTTTCACTCAATATTAATTCATTACATTTACCTCATTTATGTCAATAACCAGTGTACCTTCATAATTGTATTGTATAGTCTCAACGTATCTGTGTTGAATGAATGTTAATGTACTTTTGTGTTTGCTTGCACAAGGTTTCGGAGCACCCTGACCGTTCTCAAGCTGCTGTGCCCATGGCATCGTCCTCCTTTGAAGTTGATGAGCAGGTGACTAATTTTCTGGTGGTGTTATTATTGCAACAAGAACACAGCCGAGTTGTTTGGATGTTGATAGTGAGGGTGTTAGACACAAGTCCTATAGTGTTGGTTAATGTAAGATACCTACATTATGAGGACTGTGTGTGTTTTGGATGCGTAAGTCTATTGAAAGATGGCTCTCAAGTCTGTGTGTAACAGAGACCCTGCAGTGTATGAAGCTTTCAGGTACATTATTATGAGGACTGTGTGTGGATACTGCCGAGAGTCATGTTGGTTCACACTGGAGAATTAATTTTCACTCAATATTACTTCATTACATTTACCTCATTTATGTCAATAACCAGTGTACCTTCATAACTGTACTGTATAGTCTCAACGTATCTGTGTTGAATGGATGTTAATGTACTTTTGTGTTTGCTTGCACAAGGTTTCAGAGCACCCTGACCGTTCTCAAGCTGCTGTGCCCATGGCATCGTCCTCCTTTGAAGTTGATGAGCAGGTGACTAATTTTCTGGTGGTGTTATTATTGCAACAAGAACACAGCCGAGTTGTTTGGATGTTGATAGTGAGGGTGTTAGACACAAGTCCTATAGTGTTGGTTAATGTAAGATACCTACATTATGAGGACTGTGTGTGGATACTGCCGAGTGTCCATGTTGGTTCACACTGGAGAATTAATTTTCACTCAATATTAATTCATTACATTTACCTCATTTATGTCAATAACCAGTGTACCTTCATAACTGTACTGTATAGTCTCAACGTATCTGTGTTGAATGGATGTTAATGTACTTTTGTGTTTGCTTGCACAAGGTTTCAGAGCACCCTGGCCGTCCTCAAGCTGCTGTGCCCATGGCATCGTCCTCCTTGAAGTTGATGAGCAGGTGACTAATTTTCTGTGTTGTTATTATTGCACAAGAACACAGCCGAGTTTGTTTGGATGTTGATAGTGAGGGTGTTAGACACAAGTCCTATAGTGTTGGTTAATGTAAGATACCTACATTATGAGGACTGTGTGTGGATACTGCCGAGTGTCATGTTGGTTCACACTGGAGAATTAATTTTCACTCAATATTAATTCAGTACATTTACCTCATTTATGTCAATAACCAGTGTACCTTCATAATTGTATTGTATAGTCTCAACGTATCTGTGTTGAATGGATGTTAATGTACTTTTGTGTTTGCTTGCACAAGGTTTCAGAGCACCCTGACCGTTCTCAAGCTGCTGTGCCCATGGCATCGTCCTCCTTTGAAGTTGATGAGCAGGTGACTAATTTTCTGGTGTTGTTATTATTGCAACAAGAACACAGCCGAGTTGTGTGGATGTTGATAGTGAGGGTGTTAGACACAAGTCCTATAGTGTTGGTTAATGTAAGATACCTACATTATGAGGACTGTGTGTGTTTTGGATGCATAAGTCTATTGAAAGATGGGCTCTCAAGTCTGTGTGTAACAGAGACCCTGCAGTGTAATGAAGCTTTCAGGTACATTATTATGAGGACTGTGTGTGGATACTGCCGAGAGTCATGTTGGTTCACACTGGAGAATTAATTTTCACTCAATATTACTTCATTACATATACCTCATTTATGTCAATAACCAGTGTACCTTCATAATTGTATTGTATAGTCTCAACGTATCTGTGTTGGAATGGATGTTAATGTACTTTTGTGTTTGCTTGCACAAGGTTTCAGAGCACCCTGACCGTTCTCAAGCTGCTGTGCCCATGGCATCGTCCTCCTTTGAAGTTGATGAGCAGGTGACTAATTTCTGGTGGTGTTATTATTGCAACAAGAACACAGCCGAGTTGTTTGGATGTTGATAGTGAGGGTGTTAGACACAAGTCCTATAGTGTTGGTTAATGTAAGATACCTACATTATGAGGACTGTGTGTGGATACTGCCGAGTGTCATGTTGGTTCACACTGGAGAATTAATTTTCACTCAATATTAATTCATTACATTTACCTCATTTATGTCAATAACCAGTGTACCTTCATAATTGTATTGTATAGTCTCAACGTATCTGTGTTGAATGAATGTTAATGTACTTTTGTGTTTGCTTGCACAAGGTTTCGGAGCACCCTGACCGTTCTCAAGCTGCTGTGCCCATGGCATCGTCCTCCTTTGAAGTGATGAGCAGGTGACTAATTTTCTGGTGGTGTTATTATTGCAACAAGAACACAGCCGAGTTGTTTGGATGTTGATAGTGAGGGTGTTAGACACAAGTCCTATAGTGTTGGTTAATGTAAGATACCTACATTATGAGGACTGTGTGTGTTTTGGATGCGTAAGTCTATTGAAAGATGGGCTCTCAAGTCTGTGTGTAACAGAGACCCTGCAGTGTATGAAGCTTTCAGGTACATTATTATGAGGACTGTGTTGTGGATACTGCCGAGAGTCATGTTGGTTCACACTGGAGAATTAATTTTCACTCAATATTACTTCATTACATTTACCTCATTTATGTCAATAACCAGTGTACCTTCATAACTGTATTGTATAGTCTCAACATATCTGTGTTGAATGGATGTTAATGTACTTTTGTGTTTGCTTGCACAAGGTTTCAGAGCACCCTGACCGTTCTCAAGCTGCTGTGCCCATGGCATCGTCCTCCTTTGAAGTTGATGAGCAGGTTGCTGTACTGTTATCACCAGACATGGTTGAAGCCCTAACGCAGCTCATAAGCAGAAGACTAGAGTGTGGAGTCCCGGAAGAAAACCCCTTCCTCTTTGCAAGACCCAACTGTTTGACTCCTTACAGAGGACAGGACTGTCTCAGGATTTATGCAAATGACTGTGGTGCACAAAGTCCTGAACTCCTTAGGTCAACACAGCTACGCAAGCATGTTGCAACTTTGTCACACGTCTTGAACCTAAAAAATCACGAGCTTGACCAAGTTGCTGACTTTCTAGGCCATGATATCCGTGTCCACAGAGAATTTTACAGACTTCCAGAGGCTACAACCCAGCTGGCAAAAATATCAAAACTACTACTTGCCATGGAGAAAGGGACCCTTGGAAATCTCCAAGGCAAAACATTGGAAGAGATTGAAATTGAAGGTATTTCTAAGTAGATAGTATTTTAAGGTGTCTAGTTTTTAAGCTTTTGAGTGTTCTTAACACAATATATTTAATAACCTTACTTTACATTAAAGCTGTTAAGAGAACAAGGAATGTTTGTACCTGCTGTTTAACATCTCCAAAAAGTTGATTCTGTTCATCTGGACATAGCTGAAGTTGATTCTGTTCATCTGGACATAGCTGAAGTTGATTCTGTTCATCTGGACATAGTGTTTTGTGGGAGAAATGTTTCGTCACTCATCCAAGTGACTTCTTCAGTCTCAGCTGACTGCAGGTTTCAATCTTATAAACAGTACATTTGCATAATGACTGAAACCAGCCCACTGAAGGAACAATGGGCTTGGAGGTCAGTCCTTAATCTTAATTATGCAAATTCTCACGACCATTGATCAGCAACCACTGACCAAAACCCACTGATCAAAGACCACTGATCAATGGCCATGAATACCATTCACAGAGAGCTCTTCTGTGTTGTGCCATGCGCTTCGCCAGAGGTTGTTTGGTTTCCCCGATGTATAAATCCTGGCAATCCTCCTGGCACTTAACAGCGTACACTATTTTACTCTGTTTGTGTCGGGGGACCCGATCCTTGGGGTGGACTAGTTTTTGGCACAGTGTTTTGGGGTTTGAAAGCCACAGAGACCCAGTGTTTAGATAAAATGCGTCTCAACTGCTCCGATACTCCTGACACATATGGGATCACTACAGGTTTTCGTTTGGGCAGCAGTTGTCCGTCTCTCCTGGATCGGCTGGAGCTTTCTTTAGGAGCCGTCCCAGCTTTGACAAAAGTCCAGCTGGGATAACCACATTTACTCAGGGCCTTCCTGATGTGATGTTCTTCTGCCTCCTTGGCCGCTGTGTCAGTGGGATGGTGTTCGCTCCTAATGACACCCAGTTTGTGCTCCAGTGGATGATGAGAGTCAAACCTTAAATACTGATCCGTATGTGTAGGTTTACGGTACACGTCAGCTTTTAGATGTCCCCCATTACTGATGGAAATCTCAGTCTAAGAAAGCTAACCTGCCACTTTTCATAGCCTCCCTGGTGAATTTCATGTGTCGGTCCACAGAGTTAATGTGATCCGTGAATTGTGGTACGTCCTGAGATTTGATTTTCACCCAGGTGTCATCCACATACCTGAACCAATGGATTGGTGGTGTTCCAGGGTAGGATAGCAAAGCCCTCTTTTCCACTTCTTCCATGTACAAATTGGCCACGATGGGTGAAACTGGGGAGCCCATGGCACACCCATGTTTCTGCCTGTAGAACTGACCCTTGTATGTGAAGTAGGTGGAATGAAGACACAGTTCCAAAAGCAAACACACTTGGTCGATGCTGAGAGTGGTCCTGTTGCTGAGGTTGGTGTCATAATCTCTTACGGACTACCTTCAATGCTTCCGTGACTGGGATGCAAGTGAAGAAAGATGTAACGTCGTACAAGACCATGGTTTCATCTGCCTCCGTAATGACATCTCTCACCCGTCCATCCATCCATCTTCATCCGCTTTATCCGAGGCCGGGTCGCAGGGGCAGCAGCCTAAGCAGAGGCCCAGACCTCCCTCTCCCCAGCCACCTCCTCCAGCTTATCCAGGGGAACACCAAGGCGTCCCCAGGCCAGCCGAGAGATATAATCTCTCCAGCGTGTCCTGGCCTGCCCCGGGGCCTCCTCCCGGTGGGACATGCCCGGAACACCTCGCCCAGGAGGCGCCCAGGAGGCGCCCAGGAGGCATCCTTGTCAGATGCCCGTACCACCTCAGCTGGCTCCTTTCAATGTGGAGCAGCAGCGGCTCTACTCTGAGCCCCTCCCGGATGGCCGAACTTCTCACCCTATATCTGAGGGAGAGGCCAGCCACCCTTCGGAGGAAGCTCATTTCTGCTGCTTGTGTCCGCAATCTCGTTCTTTCGGTCACCCTCTTCACCACGACGGACCGGTGAAGCATCCGCATCACTGCAGCCGCAGCCCCAATCCGTCTGTCAATCTCCGGCTCCCTTCTCCCATCACTCGTGAACAAGACCCCGAGATACTTGAACTCCTCCACTTGGGGCAGGAACTCATCCCCGACCCGGAGTGGGCACTCCACCCTTTTCCGGCTGAGAACCATGGCCTCAGATTTGGAGGTGCTGATCCTCATTCCCGCTGCTTCACCCTCGGCTGCGAACCGTTCCATTGCGAGCTGGAGGCCCTCACCCGATGAAGCCAACAGAACCACATCATCCGCAAAAAGCAGACTTGAGATTCTGAGGCCACCAAAGTGAAAGCCCTCCACTTCTTGGCTGCGCCTAGAAATCCTGTCCATAAGAATTATGAACAAAACCGGTGACAAAGGGCAGCCCTGGCGGAGCCCATCACCCACCGGGAACGAGTCCGACTTACTGCCGGCAACGCGAACCAAGCTCTGGCAACGGTTGTATAGGGATCGAATGGCCCGTAATAATCGGCCTGATACACCATACTCCCGCAACACCTCCCACAGGACACCCTGAGGGACACGGTCGAATGCCTTCTCCAAGTCCACAAAACACATGTAGACTGGTTGGGCAAACTCCCATTGCACCCTCAAGTATCCTTGAGAGGATAAAGAGCTGGTCCAGTGTTCTGCGACCAGGACGAAAAACCGCATTGTTCCTCCTGTGTCCGAGGTTCGACTAGCAGACGAACTCTCCTTTCCAGCACCCTGGCATAGACTTTCCTAGGGAGGCTGAGGAGTGTGAGCCCCCTGTAGTTGGAACACACCCTCCGGTCTCCCTTCTTAAAGATGGGGACCACCACCCCGGTCTGCCAGTCCAGGGGTACTGCCCCTGATCTCCACGCAACATTGTAGAGGCGTGTCAACCAGGACAGCCCTACAACGTCCAGAGCCTTCAGGAACTCGGGGCGGACCACATCAACACCAGGGGCTTTGCCACCAAGGAGTTGTTTAACTGCCTCAGTGACCTCGCCGCCGGAAATTGGTAGGTCATTCCCCTCATCCCCAGACTCTGCTTCCTCCTCGGAAGACGTGTCAGTGGGATTAAGGATGTCCTCGAAGTATTCCTTCCACCGCCTGACAATTTTCTCAGTCGACGTCAGCAGCGCTCTGCCAGCACTATACACAGCGCAGGTAGAGCACCGCATTCCCCTCCTGAGACGCCTGACGATTTGCCAGAATCTCTTCGAGGCAGTCCGAAAGTCTTTTTCCATGGCCTCCCCGAACTCCTCCCACACCCGAGTTTTTGCTTCAGCCACTGCCCGAGCCGCATTCCGCTTGGCCTGTCGATACCTGTCGACTGCCTCCGGAGTCCCACAGGCTAACCAAGCCTGATAGGACTCCTTCTTCAGCCTGGTGGCTCCTTTCACCTCTGGTGTGCACCATTTGGTTAGGTGATTACCACCACGGCAGGCACCAACCACCTTGCGGCCGCAGCTCAATGCAGCAGCTTCGGCAATGGAGACGCTGATCATGGTCCATTCGGACTCAATGTCCCCAGTCTCCCTCGGAATGCTGTTGAAGCTCTGCCGGAGGTGTGCGTTGAAGATCTTGCGGACTGGGGCCTCTGCTAGACATTCCCAGCACACCCTCACTACGCGTTTAGTAGGGGTGCAACGATACACAAAATTCACGGATCGGTTCAGTTCGATACTTTGGTGTCACGGTTCGATATTTTTTCGATACAAAAAAAATGTTCATGCCTTTTTATTAATTTGTCATTTATTAAATTTTCACGGCACATTCTGCACCACATCTCTGTGCGTTCATCATTTGTTTGAAGCCAGCTCACCTCCTGCAACCACTTTTCTGAGAATACGCGCTTCTTTTGTGGTTCAGACTCCATTTCTTTGGAGGTGAAGGAACACCAAAGTAATTGCTTAAAGGATTTTGCTTCTTCAACATCTTTAAGAGTTCTAAACAAATGTCTGTCCTCCTCCAGAAAATCCTATGTACGCAAACACGCGTTGCAACTTCTTATCTTGTGCGCGTTTTTTATTTTGACAGCGAATGCGCACCTGCGGACCACTTATGTGCAGCCCTGGTTATTTAGCTCGTCATATTGCAGCCACAGAAATTCTTTTGTCCATGAAACCATAAAGCTGCACTTTCTTTTTGCCTTATAGTCTGATTTGTCATAACTTTTCCGTTTTGTGGTAAGCTTTGTTTGGCTGTCACTTCTTCACGCTGACCTGTCTTATTTGGCTCAGCAGAACTAAAATATATATCCTGCTGCTTTTACACATGCACTCACATAACGCTCAGCGATTCTCTGCGCGATCAACCTCTCACATGTTTAAGCTTGCTGCGGGAGATTTCACTTGTCATGTTTGCATAGTAAGCTAACGATTGATAAGATGTCAGAGGAATTGGTGCGCAAATTATCATCACTCACCAATCAGTGCTGTCGCTCTCTATACGCAGTTCGCACGATTGCAAAGCGAAAGCAAAAAACAAGCGCAAATTCAAACGCAATTTCAATATGTCACATATTGACAGTGGCTCACCGATGCCAATGACATAATTACCCAGCTACATTTCCGAAAGAATGCAAAAGCATTGACATATATTTTGCGAGCCCTGTATCTGATTGAGGAATCACTCATCTTTGGAAAAGAGAGTTTATTACAGAGAAATGGCTCTTTCCAAAATAAAAGCTATACTATACGCTTCTTCTGGGCTATATTCTCAGCACCATATTAAATATATCAGGTCCCCATAAGGAGAATCATGTGCTAACGGCTGTCTAAATGACTTGGGTAAAGTTTGTAGCATGCGTGCTTGTTGTTTTTGTCTGCTTCCACTTGTCTTTGCACTAGGATGATGTCGGAGTAAATGTGCAGTCATATTCGTTGTGTTCCCACTAGTGCTGTCAGCGTTAATCTGAAATGAGGTTAACGACACAACACCTCCGTTAACGAGCTACTGCGGATTGCCTTGTGCGTGGGGCTGGACGGCCAACACAACGAGCTAACTGCGCTAACACACTAGTTCCCACCCATGTAATTGAGCATTGCTGGCACATCCAACATACTGTTTTACTTTAATCCATGACGCGCTTACCTTCAGGGTCATACTTCACATGAAAACCAAAATAGTTCCAAACGCCAGATCTGAATGAGGGTGGGGGAGGTTCAATTTGCCATGTTGCAACGAGCTTAGCTTCTGTCTCGCTAGCTTGCCCTGCGCTCAGTGAATCTGCGTTCGACTACTCCGCCTAGGCTGCACTGTCGAGCGCAGATCCACTGAGCGCTCAACACAGACAGCATCGTCAGAAGGGAAGTTGATAAAATAAATTAAAAATGTTGTTTTGTTCGATACATATGCGTACCGAACCGAAAGCACTGTATCAAACGGTTCAATATCGATACGAGTATCGTTGCACCCCTAGCGTTTAGGTGCACCGGTTCTGTCCAGCGTCCTCTCCTGCCACCTGATCCAACTCACCACCAGGTGGTGATCAGTTGACAGCTCAGCCCCTCTCTTTACCTGAGTGTCCAGAACATATGTTCGCAGGTCTGGTGATACGATTACAAAATCAATCATCGATCTGCGGCCTAGAGCGTCCTGGTGCCACGTGCACTTGTGGACACTCTTATGTTCGAACAAGGTGTTTGTTATGGCCAAACTGTGATTTGCACAGAAGTCCAATAACAAAACACCGCTCGGGTTCAGATCAGGGAGGCCGTTCCTCCCAATCACGCCCCTCCAAGTCTTGCTGTCGTTACCCACGTGAGCATTGAAGTCTCCCAGCAGGACAACAGAGTCTCCAGGTGGAGCACCTTCCTCTCCATGGTGATTTTGGATGCTGGGGGCTTTGCATTGCTGAGACAGGCCAAAACTTTCGTCTGTAGTTGCTATGCTTCCATTTCTGCAATATTGTTGTTACGAATTGCTGTTTCTGTGGCTGTGATCAGCTCCACTAGCGGGATTTGTCCCGGTGTGACAGCAAAATTCAGCCCTTGAACAAGGATGTTTTTCTCTGTTTCGGTGAGCTGTCTGTCAGACAAATTCTTCACCCACTTGTCCACATCCTCTGTGTCGCATCCTTGTCTCTTCTGGTCACTGAGGACACTCTCCGTATTTTGCCGTGGTTTCCGACGTACAACAAGTAAGTCAAACTTCCTTTGTTGCCTGGTCTTAGACTTCTTGTGCTGTGCTAGACGAGCCTTCTCAGTAAAGTCAAACACCTTTTTAAGAGTATTCTCATCTAGAAGCATTGTCAGTCTCTGTTGGATCCGCTCCTCTTGAGATTTTAGCATGTCCATGGTAAAATTTGTTTGCCTCACCCGTTCATTAAGCAACTGATGCTGTGCCTTCTGGAGGATTTTTGTTGCCCGGAAGCCTTTAACGAAGAGCTCATTTGCAGACTTTTAGGAGTAATCCGGTTTTGTCTGCATCTGAGGCTGAATCTCAGGTGGTTCCTGTAATCCACCATCTTACGTGCTGTTTGCTCATACTGACGTACAAGCTTCAGGCCGTCCTTGCCAAAGTGGGTTAAAACGTCTTGATGCATTCAGAATGCCTCGATTCATAATCAAGGAGGGGGCCTAAGGCCATCTTACAGTGCTGTGATTGCAGCCATTCCCCAACTCTCTGTGTATGGTACTCATGGCTATTGATCAGTGGTCTTTGATCAGTGGGTTTTGGTCAGTGGTTGTTGATCAATGGTCATGAGAATTTGCATAATTAAGATTAAGGAACTGACCTCCCAGCCCATTGTTCCTTCAGTGGGCTGGTTTCAGTCATTATGCAAATGTACTGTTTATAAGATTGGGGAAACCTGCAGTAAGCTGAGACTGAAGAAGTCACTTGGATGAGTGACGAAACGTTTTTCCCACAAAACGCTATGTCCAGATGAACAGAATCAACTCTTGGAGATTTACTTACCTGGATGATTGAGAATGCATCAAGATGCTGCTTAACATATTTTTTTGTCAGATAACCTAGACTTGACAGACTCTGGTGAGAGTGAAGACGGCGAGGCTGACAAAGAATACCCACCAGCACAAACAAAAATGGGTAAATGCACCAACAAACAACTCATATTTATGTAGTATTCAGTTGAATGCAATATTGTGAGATGTTTCAGGTATACACAGTTATTTAAAAGGTAGTAGTAAGGATTATATGTGCACTGTAAGTCTTAAGTATTGAAAATGTCTTAATTTGTTTTGGGCTGAGGTTAATACACTGCTTAAGCTATTCTTGACATAGTCATAAAGATTGATGTCTGTCAAATAATGTCACTAAAGAAAGGTCTAACCAGATCAGTACAAAAAATGTAATAGTACTTACATTGATAGTTTTGTGTTGTGATGCTACAGATATCTAGCCAGAGATGTGTGTAAATGAATCAACCACAACGCAACAGAGCATTAATATTGAGCTACACTATTCAACTACAGAAAAGGGAACTAGGCAATTTGTTGAGGTACCTCCAGGGACCTCTGACAGTATTACCCACTTCCTACAGTGTGCCCACTGATGATGATTGTCTTATAACTGGACTGTTGGAGTATTGTGTTTACATTTTTACAAGGTATGCCGAGAACATCTCTTCCGCTTATCCTAACCCCAGCAAGTGCACTTATTGGACTTGGCTGCCCAGTCGATAAGGCGGGACGTTAGCATAGTGGTTAGCACTGTTGCCTCACAGCAAGACGGTCCTGAGTTCATCGGTCCAGGGTCCGCAAACATGGAGTTGTTTTCTCCATGTTTGCGTGGGTTCTCTCGGCATACTTCAGCTTCCTCGCACAGTCCAAAGAAACTGGGGTTAGGTTAATTGGTCACTCTAAATTGCCCATTGATGTGAATGTGATTGCATATAGTTGTTTTTCTCTGTGTTAGTCCTGTGGGAGACTGGCGACCTCAGTCATTTTAGGACTGAGCTATGGACCTGAGGATTACTTGTATTTATGGATGCCTCTCTCCTTGTTAGTGAAAATCATTGTCTTGTTAAAGGAAAGTCTAAACAGGAACAGAAAATGTGACTGCTATATTGAGCTAAAATACTCCTTGTACTATAGGGAGGAGTACTATGCCACCTGTAGAGGAACCTTCAAACACCTCAAACGGTATAACTATCCATCACCCTACATATTGATGGCTCTTCCATGATTACCAAGCCACTCATATTGTTTGTGATATTTTTGTTTTACTTTTCTATTTACAGATGTGGACTCGGCTGGAGAAGGCACATCACAAGGTACCACAAGAATAAAATATTTTAAAATATCAAGACATCTTTGAACAACAGACTAGCAAATGGTTATCTCTGTAACAGTGTTTGACAAGCTTTTTGATGTCTTTCATCTGTGTGGATGGCTTTTATGTTTTATTTCTAGTAAAATAGGTGTGTCCAAAGTTTTAACTGGTACTGCAGATATATCATGACAATTCACTGATATGCCAGCTGAACAAATGGTCAATGTAACTTTAAACTTCCTCAGTCATTTTAGGACTGAGCTATGGACCTGAGGATTACTTGTATTTATGGGTGCCTCTCTCCTTGTTAGTGAAAATCATTGTCGTGTTAAAGGAAAGTCTAAACAGGAACAGAAAATGTGACTGCTATATTAAGCTAAAATACTCATTGTACTACAGGGAGGAGTACTATGCCACCTGTAGAGGAACCTCCAAACACCTCAAACGGTATAACTATCCATCACCCTACATATTGATGGCTCTTCCATAATTACCAAGCCACTCGTGTTGTTTGTGATATTTTTGTTTTACTTATCTATTTATAGATGTGGACTCGGCTGGAGAAGGCACATCACAAGGTACCACAAGAATAAAATATTTTAAAATATCAAGACATCTTTGAACAACAGACTAGCAAATGGTTATCTCTGTAACAGTGTTTGACGGGATTTTTGATGTCTTTCATCTTTGTAGATGGCTTTTATGTTTTATTTCTAGTAAAATGCTTTCTAGTTTTGGGAAATGCAGTTAAGATTACTTTGAAAAGACACAATGCTTATTCAAATTCAGAATGAATAAACAGGTGTGTCCAAAGTTTTAACTGGTACTGCAGATATATCATGACAATTCACTGATATGCCAGCTGAAGAAATGGTCAATGTAACTTTAAACTTCTTCAGTCATTTTAGGACTGAGCTATGGACCTGAGGATTACTTGTATTTATGGGTGCCTCTCTCCTTGTTAGTGAAAATTATTTTCGTGTTAAAGGAAAGTCTAAACAGGAACAGAAAATGTGACTGCTATATTGAGCTAAAATACTCCTTGTACTATAGGGAGGAGTACTATGCCACCTGTAGAGGAACCTCCAAACACCTCAAACGGTATAACTATCCACCACCCTGCATATTGATGGCTCTTCCATGATTACCAAGCCACTCATGTTGTTTGTGATATTTTTGTTTTACTTTTCTATTTACAGATGTGGACTCGGCTGGAGAAGGCACATCACGAGGTACCACAAGAATAAAATATTTTAAAATATCAAGACACCTTTGAACAGATTCTTTGAACAACAGACTAGCAAATGGTTATCTCTGTAACAGTGTTTGAAAAGATCTGATATGAAAGTTTGGTCAATATGACATGCCAGAATTTTACAAACATTGCATAGTTCATGACTAATATCCAGTATGACCTTAAAGTTGGCATGAGGAATTTTCTTCTCAGGTTCAACATTAGAATACTTTTCTTATTTTGGTTCTTATTTCAGTTTTGGGATTTGAAAGCCACAGAGACGTTATCTTTTAAGAAAATCCGTATCAGCTGTTCTTGTCCTTCTTCGCTCCTGGATTGGCTGGAGCGTTCTTTAGGTGCCTTCCCAGGTTTGACAAAAGTCCAGCTGGGATAACCTCATTTACTCGGGGCCTTCTTGATGTCATGTTCTTGTGCTTCCCTGGCCGCTGTGTCTTTGCTCTATTTTGTAATATCTTGATGACGCCCAAGTTGTGCTCCAGTGGATGGTGAGAGTAAAGCCTTAAATACTGATCTGTCTGCATAGGTTTACAGTACACATCGACTTGAAAGTTGGCTCACTTAAAGCTCCAGTAAACTCAGCTTAAATACTAATATTGCATATTAATACTTACCATTAATCATCTTCAAAAGCCTGATTAACAGTTCAAATGTTCATAACTATTCGAAAACAAAGATGGGAAACTGCTTATCTTGCTTTTTAAACCATATATGAAAACTACATTGGCATGTTAGATCACCTTTTGATTGAAATCTTTTTATTTTTATTTTAAGAGACAATATGAGAGTTTATTGTCAGTGTTGGTGATTCTGTAAATGTGTACATCTTTAAACTAATATTTTTTTGCACGAGTTATTTCTGACTCAAATGTTTTTTAATCTCCCATGTTTCACGGTTTTTATCAAATGAGAAAGAGGTTTCATGTGAGTCATCTTGTTTTGCTGAGTATGACATCAGAGTAGACTGTCCTACATTGTCTTCGGAACAGATTGTTTTGACTTTCAGAGGAATGGAAACAAATGTGTGCCTTACATCACTGGATCTTGAATGAGTCCTCAAAGTATCCTGGATATCTTTAGAGTTTTCATTAATGCTGGTTGTATCTGATCACCCAGAACTTGTCATAATGCCAGGTCTGAACTGGGCTACTGTTACAGTACAAAATCACATAGAGATAAAAGTGGTGGAAATGAGGAATAATTTGCTTGACAAACTAAGTGAAAAGATCAGAGGACAAAGCTGAAGTAATGGGTTGAACCTGGATTCTGCATGATTGGAAGTAGAGGACAATAAAGGAGGACATGATGAAACTGGATGGGAACTAATGTCACTTTGTAATTGGGTGTCCCGTGGCATTCACATAGAAGTTCTATCTTTAATAGTTTTCTTTGAGTTAATGTTTTTGCGGGAAAGAACGAGCTAGATCTTCTAATCAGAATATAGCTTTTAAGACACTGTATTTATCTAACATGGCAAAAAGCCAAACCCCCGTGTAAATCTAAAGCCCCACAGCTATTTACCAAGTTAAAAAATGCTGTGGTTAATGCCTGGACTTCTTTTTGATATGTGTACCATGAAATGGATTTGATGTTTACATCCATATTGTTCTTGAAGAGTAACTTTATAATAACTTAATAATTAACAAATCAAAAGTAAGCTGATCTTATTTTCTCTCCCCCTTGTAGCATTCCCTGGAAATGGCGCAGAAGGGGAAAATCCTCGAAGGAGACAAAAATGTCCATGGTCTCCCAAAGAGATTGCAGCAGTCATGAGACATTTCCGTGGGCACATTGCAAATGGGAAACTAGCCACTGTGACAGAAATCAAACAGTGTAAAAATGCTGAACGTCCTGTATTAGACAGTCGCTCTGTTCAAAATGTGAGAGACTTCGTCAGGAACCGCGGCATAACTCTAAAAAAAAGGAACAGCCGCTAAACGATTAATCAAGTTACAAAAATATATACACAGATGTTTGACATATATGTCATGTTTGCAAAAAGCACGTGTTCTTGTTGAAATAAACTTGAGTATTCACCATCAGATTGGCTATTATTTATATATATATATATATATATATATATATATATATATAATTTTTTTTTGTCTCTAAAGACCGTACTTAAAGGGAACATGATATGTGAAAAGCACCTTTTCTGTGCTTGAGCATGTATCTTATTACCAATTCAAGAACTCTGAAGATACACAACCCTGGAACCTTTTCTTTTGGAACTGAATATTTGTCTTTCAGTGAGGCTTTCTTATACTGAGGGGAAAAGTTCCTAAAAGCAAATTCTCATCAGCAGTTGTATAACTCAAATTAAGGAAGATATGTGCTTAATGTAAATGCATAATATACCAACTAGGAAATCTAACCTTTAATTGCTAGCCTTTAACAGAGAAGACCTGTAAATTCATGGTTGAAAAGTTACCTTTGGAACTCTTATCCCTGTATTGCTTTGACTTGAGCATTAGACATTTCATAAAGACTATAGGGAATTCACATTATAAATATGTGATGGCTCCAGTACAAATCTAAGAATAAGGTTTGTCTTTGCAAATTGCATTGAGCTAGTTCTCAAATTCAGGTCTTTGTGTTTTGTGATGTTCGATTTTTGTCATAAGACCACGTTTTGTTAACTATTAATTTTAATATGCAGTAGTAGTGTTTGAGTTTAGCCATGTCCCACTTATTCATTTTTGGCCCTATAATATACTTTGGTGACAGGTATGTGTGTTGTATAGCCAGTGTCCTTACAAATCCTGTTGGGTGTTAAAATGTCTAATATTTTCATAGGCGGGGCTTCTCACCTAATTATCTATGTCCTGATAAGGTTGCAAAAAAACAGGTTCTTATATCTCTAGTTGTGTTGCGTGTATAGGAACTTTGAAGTGAGATCTGTGCTCTGTGGCTCAAAACAGATTTTTTGACGTATTCAGCATCTCTCAGGGGCAAGCGGAAAGTGGTGTCCCCATAGTCCACCACCTGGGCTGGTTTGGAAAAAGTGTCCTTGCAATACATAGAAACCCGTATAGGTGTGTGTGTGTGTGTGTGTGTGTGAAGTGAAGCCTATTCTCTAGGCTAATGAAGAAGGTTGACGGGTTTTTAGCTTCTGGACTCCGGAGAGGCTGGAGGCTGAACACTGTGACACTAATTGCAGGTATATAGTCACTGAGTGGACCAATCACAGCTCATTATCTGTGCTTGTGTGTGTGTGTGTGTGTGTGTGTGTGTGTGTGTGTGTGTGTGTGTGTGTGTGTAGGTGAAGGGCAGTTAAAAGTTGTGGGTACAGATTTTAATAAGTAATGTTTGCAATATGTGTAATATTATTTGTGTTGTTTCTCTCTAATTGCAAAAACATGCATTGAATTGTGTTGCTCTGTGTGCCTCTGCTTCACTTGTTGTGTTATTTTATGGCACATTTTGGTGGGAAATCCAAAATTAACTAATAAAGACAATTCAAGTCACACTTAATCGATCATAAAAACACATAATTAATGAGAAAGGATGTTGAAATATGAAAATAACTAAATGAAATCAGAAGTATTTGAATATAAATGTTCATATGACAAACTTTTGTACATATACTAGAATTAAAAAGCACAATTGTATTAAAATATGATAACTGGTGAGACAGTTATGACATGGTCTGTGTATTTCCACTCTGACTGCTGGAGACGGGCACAGTCTGTGGATGTAGCTGCTTTCAGTGCAGAGATATGCATCAGTTTTCCTTCGGCTGTGTCGACATTCAGCACCAAGACTTGACCGCCTTCATCTTAAGAGCAACAGGTTCTGGAGGAGAAAGCTGGAGGTTGATGCTGGAGTGGATTAAAAGCAAAAGGACGGCAGGAGAGTGCAGCTATGTGCAGTTTGTTAGGTTTGTGATTTGAACTTTATTTCTGCTTCATTCACTGATTTGTTTCCCTTTCACTTAGTTTTTCCCACCAAGAGCTGCTGAGTTATACTGAAGAGTCCTGCCGATGCAGAGTGTTGCACAAGGAGCACAACCCTCGTACTTCTCACTCAGTCTGAAGTGTTTCGAGCTGCGATTTTACTGAAAGAGAACTGAACCTAACAGAGGGAGGGATGATGTAAGATGCAAACATCTGTACACGTCCTGTTTTCAGTTTCACGGTGAGCATCCAGTTTTTCAAGCTTTTAGTCACATTCCTCCACAGCTATCAGTACACAATGAAAACGTTTCTGCCTGTCCTCTCTCAGCAGTGGAGACCCTGTGCAGACCCACACTGCCTCAACACTTCGGTGGGAGTGACATGTGATGGCAGGACTCAGCTTGAAGCTTCAGCAACAGGACTTCAGAAATAAAGTCTCACAGTCTCACAGTGTAGTTGTGTCCGGGTGTTCTGGCCTGGCCTGGCCTGGCCTGGCCTGGCCTGGCCTGGCCTGGCCTGGCCTGGCCTGGCCTGGCCTGGCCTGGCCTGCTGTGATGTCCTCTGACCGTGTCCTGCCATCTCTTCTGTCGTAGGTGCGACCCTTTTCGTACAGCTGACTCTACTCAGGAACTAAGTCCGAGTGTTTAAGGCTGGAGGACAGAGGTGACAGGCTGTTGGATGCTGTGTGTGGGAGCTGCTTCCTCCTGCTCTTTGGAGAGTTTTGGTGATTTAGCCTTTTGATTTACTGCTTTGTTTTTTTGTTTCCTTTCTTTTACTGGTTAGAGCAGTTTGTCTCTTTTAGTTTAATAAATAGTACAAATATTACAGAAAAAGCTTTAACACGGACACTTTTTGTTACTTTCCTGATCCCCTGGACCTTTTCAGGGAATGTATCCCTGTCTTTAAACAGCCTGTGGTAGTCCATGTGACAGAGGTCTTTAGATGTCTGGAAGCTGCCCTGGGCCCGTCTGTGACTCCAGGTTACTCCTCCTTTGCTAAACTTTCTTGGTTCAGTAAATCTGAAACCTTCATTTCTGCCTGATCAGCATTAACTTTCCTTTGTCTGTTTTTCTCAGGAGCCTCGTTCGTTCTGGCCAACAATCACATCCTCAAACACGGACTGTGAAGATCTGAATGTGAGAGGTTCCTGTTATGTTAATAAAAACCTCACTGATCACCAGTAAAAACAACTCATTCTAATTTAGCTCTGAGTGCCTAATCTGCCAGTTTTAAACCCACATGGAAACTGGATCACAAACTTTTTCCTACAACTACATGTTCAAGCATCTCATCTATCAGACTCAGAATAAGGAACTCAAACAACATTTAGTAGCACATTAGGAGGGTGTTTGCAGAGGCTGAAGTTTATTGTTTTATTACACTTCTCTCCCTCGCTTCTTCTGTCCTCTTATCTTTCCTTTCTTCAGCCCGTCTCATTTGTCTCCTGCGTACAGAGCATACTGAACTCGTGCTTTTTTCTCCATATAACAGGATTATACAGCATAGTTTAATCAACTGATGTTTTTTCTTTTTTCTCAGCCAAATAGGATTATAGATTCCAGAGCAGATTCATCTGCAGCTTCTGATGCATCTGCAGCTTCTGATGCATCTGCAGCTTCTGTTGCATCTGCAGCTTCTGATGCATCAGAAGCTGCAGATGCATCAGCTTTAGCCAAAGGTTGTGATGTCAGAATGCAAACAGCACTCACAGCAACACAAACACACACTGGAGTGCTGAACATGCTCGGTGCTCGCTGCTCATGTCTCATGTAGTTTAACATTTGTGTGTTTCCAGTATCGATGCTGAGCTGTCCCAGCAGGCAGTGCTGGTAGTTATAAACTGTTGAGATTCAAATTTGTGATGCTTGTTGGAGCCAAATCCATCCAAGCAAGTTGTGCAAGAAGTCAGTTTCAAGGTAAAAGAGAAACTGTCCCATTAATCAGTGACGTGGCTGTACACAATTCATTTGGTTTATTCACTGATTTACTGACATACTGGCAAACATACTGAATGAATGGTTTCTGTGCTACAAGCCACACATTCATACACTCTGTACACACTTTCTTCTTGTCACGCACACACCCTTCCATGGATGCATCAGCAACACTAATATGTTGCTCAAGGACACGTTGACATGCGGACTGGATTAAAGAAAATCAGCCTTCGATCCAGTAGATGACCTGATACACCTCCTGAGCCACAGCTGCTCCGGCTGAAGTCCCAACATTTCAGAAAATACAGATAAATATGTAGAGCGATAAAGAGAATGTCGAGGGAAACAAGAGTAAAGTGAGAAGATTTTAACAACAACAAAGCTTTCAAAGGAGAAGCAACACAGGGAGAGACTGAATGCAGGGACCTGAGGTTTGACAGCGCTGTAAAAGTCTTCATCATTTATTCATCTGTTGGACAGAGATGCTGTTTGAACCTTCCTAATGTTAAAAAATAATATTGTTTGGCCTTGCCACAGAAGATGGGAACTGTTATGAACTGTTAAAGCTGGAAGTGCTAACACATCATCAAAGTCCCTCAAGTCTTTTTAGCTGTTGATGGCCTTGCTCAGAGGAAGAGTCCTTCCTCTTTTTCTGCTCAATTATGTTTCACATGTAAATCTGTGAGTTAATATAGATGCAAAATCAGTGCTCCCATCACCACCACCCAAACAAATCAATTTAAAAAATGAAAACAGAATTAAATAAATAATAGTAATAATTAATTTTACATAGTCTGTTTTATCCCGGTCACATGGGGCTGCAGCCGCTCCTGGCTACAGGAGGATGGGAACACTAGCAAGGTTGTCAGTCCATCACAGGTCTAACACAGAAAGTCTGGACCATGCACACTCACTACACATGTAGGAGTGGATTAAACTGGAAAAAAGAAGAAACGAGTACATGCAGACTTCACATAGAAAGGCCACAGCCGACCATCAGGCTTTAACATTCCTGCTGTAATGTGACAGCGCTATCCACCGAACCACAATCCAGCCAAGAATCTGTCATAATTATGGCAATTGCAAGAGTGCTATTATAAGGAGGGACACTCAGCAGAGCAGTGCTCATGAAGTCTTTTCCATAGGCAACGCAGCAGGCATGCAGCCTAACAGCAGACTTAAGCCGTGAATAACACCGGTCCTATAGAAAGATGCCTCAGTGTGGTACAGCTGTCGTCCTCCCCTGTCAGGAGGAAGTGTCTGGCAGTTTTCTATTCACACCATGCAGGCTCTGCTTCTCCTCTTGCCTCTCATCTCTTCCTGACTCGTCTTGACTTCCTGTCAAACTCAGCGTCTGACAGCGCTGACAGGCGCTGGAGAAGGCGAAAGTTCAGATGTTTCAGAAGTTCTTAATATACCTGCTCCATTTGTATGTTCAGGTCTGAGTACGCAGGTTCATAAGCCCTGTGGTAAACCTGCTACGACTCTAATCTACATTCTTCAACTGGTCTTAACTTTTTCTTTTTCAAAGCAGGTTTTAGCTCCATTTGTATGTTTAGGTCTGAGTACGCTGCAGGTTTTAGTGGTGTCATGTTTGGAATCTGACACATGTTTGTGTCATGATTGCCAAGCGCACAACAACTCCATAGAAGAGCTAACTTCAGCAAAACCTTGGGACAGTCTCACAGCGGAAAGTTTGAACAGTTATAACAATCAGTAGCTTGATAGTAATTTTACTGTGGGAACAACATCTGTCCATCTGCAGTGCTGTTTCAATGTTTCATAGGAATCAAACATTTTTGTGAAAGACACTCAAAGGCCAACTCAGAAAATGACAATGCACACCTACATTTATGTCTTTTATAAGTGAAATCTGTCATTCAGCAGTTCCTGTGATTGCATCGTCCAGTTTAAGGCACCTTGCACACTCGCATTTCTTTCTTTGCAATAAACTCTACTAACATATAACTCGTCAGACAACCTCACATAATGATCACACTGTCTCTGGCTGAGGTCCAGTGCTGCTGTGAAGATGTTGGATTTCAGCCTGATTGGCACAATGTTAGCATTACTTTTCCCAAAGCATGACACACTTTCACTGTTTCTGGATAAAGTTTGTTTTGAGCTTCTTTTATTTGCTTATTTGTTTTGTAATACTGGTTGTTGGTTGTGGCAGCATGTGCTGTTGTATTCCTTTCTATTAACTATGGGATATTGTATTTGTTTTAATGTTATATACCTATGTGGTATGTGACTTTTGTTGCCATGATGCCAGGTCTCTCTTGGAAATGAGATTTTTAATCTCAATGAGATTTTTTACCTGGATAAATAAAGGATTAATAAAAAAAAGACCTTCAAATCTTTTCCAATAAGTTACAGCATCAAGAAACTGCCTGAAAGAAAGAAAAATGAGAATATGATATCTCAGCTTTGAGCATGAATGTGTTACCCCTGCAGGGGACTAGTGGCCTGTCCATGGCCCACTGTACTCAGACTTTTGTCCTGTGACAGCTGGGATAGGCTCCGGGGTTTCACATATCTTGCCTGAGCTGGATCAGCAGTTTTCTTTAAATTGCTGGAAGCTTCAAAATTGAGGAGTGCTTACCCTGGGTTGAGGTGGAGGTGCTGCCCCCACAGAACAGTTGAAATATCCTGGGATTTTGTGTGGAGGAAAAGTGCAGAGGGAGACTAACAGATGGATCGGCACAGTATCTGCAGTGACCTCAGAGTTTATCCCAAATGGGTGGTTTACTCACCCTATCACCAAGTAGAAGTGTTGCTCCTTGTCTTTGAAAGCCAGCTGAAGTGGTTCCAGGACACCTCGTCTGTGAGGTGCCTCGGAGGTGCTGGAGGGATTATATGTGGTGCCCAGCTTGGGAATGTCTCCGTATTTCCCCTGAGAGTTCAAGGCCAGAGCCAGGGACAGAGTCCTGGCATCTCTGCTTTGAGTCCTGCCCCCACAACCTGGACACTGATAAGATGGATGGATGGATGGATGGATGGATGGATGGATGATGGATGGATGGATGATGGATGATGGATGGATGGATGGATGGATGATTGATGGATGGATGGATGGATGGATGGATGGATGGATGGATGGATGGATGGATAATGGATGATGGATGGATGGATGGATGATGGATGGATGGATGGATGGATGGATGGATGGATGGATGGATGGATGATGGATGGATGGATGATGGATGGATGGATGGATGGATGATGGATGGATAATGGATGATGGATGGATGGATGGATGGATGGATGATGGATGATGGATGGATGGATGGATGGATGGATGGATGGATGATGGATGGATAATGGATGATGAATGGATGGATGGATGATGGATGGATGGATGGATGATGGATGGATAATGGATGATGGATGGATGGATGGATGGATGGATGATGGATGGATAATGGATGATGGATGGATGGATGGATGGATGATGGATGGATGGATGGATGATGGATGGATAATGAATGATGGATGGATAATGGATGATGGATGGATGGATGGATGGATGGATGATGGATGGATGGATGGATGATGGATGGATGGATGGATGATGGATGGATAATGGATGATCGATGGATGATGGATGGATGGATGGATGGATGGATGATGGATGGATGGATGGATGATGGATGGATAATGGATGATGGATGGATGGATGGATGGATGATGGATGGATGGATGGATGGATGGATGGATGATGGATGGATGGATGGATGGATGGATGATGGATGGATAATGGATGATGGATGGATGGATGGATGGATGGATGATGGATGGATGGATGGATGATGGATGGATAATGGATGATGGATGGATGGATGGATGATGGATGGATGGATGGATGGATGGATGGATGGATGGATGATGGATGGATGGATGATGGATGGATGGATGGATGGATGATGGATGGATAATGGATGGATGGATGGATGGATGGATGGATGATGGATGATGGATGGATGGATGGATGGATGGATGATGGATGGATAATGGATGATGAATGGATGGATGGATGATGGATGGATGGATGGATGATGGATGGATAATGGATGATGGATGGATGGATGGATGGATGGATGATGGATGGATAATGGATGATGGATGGATGGATGGATGGATGGATGATGGATGGATGGATGATGGATGGATAATGGATGATGGATGGATAATGGATGATGGATGGATGGATGGATGGATGGATGATGGATGGATGGATGGATGGATGGATGGATGATGGATGGATAATGGATGATCGATGGATGATGGATGGATGGATGGATGGATGATGGATGGATGGATGGATGATGGATGGATAATGGATGATGGATGGATGGATGGATGGATGATGGATGGATGGATGGATGGATGGATGGATGGATGGATGATGGATGGATGGATGGATGGATGGATGGATGGATGGAGGATGGATGGATGGATGGATGGATGATGGATGGATCGATGGATGGATGGATGGATGGATGATGGATGGATGGATGATGGATGGATGGATGGATGGATGGATGATGGATGATGGATGGATGGATGATGGATGATGGATGGATGGATGATGGATGATGGATGGATGATGGATAATGGATGATGGATGGATGATGGATGGATGGATGGAGGAGTGAGTGAGGGAGGATATTTTATGATTTTGACAGCAACGTACTTGATATAGCACTTTACAAATGTAGAACTTTCCATGCAGTCATACATGAAATAATAAAGCATGTATGGCACAAAACCAGTGCTGTCGAGAAGGCCTGCACTGTTTGTAGATTCATTTATTTATAAAGCAACATCAGGTATTACGCTTCTAAGTGATGCTGATGCAAATGGATGAAGGTCATGTTTGTTTAAAACAAATGTGTGAGGGTAAAAACATCTGTGTCAGAAGGAATGATGTCACCTGAGTGCATGTTAGATGGCTGAACACTATGATTCTTAAATAATAAACTTCAAAGTGCGTGTGCGTGTGTGCATGTGTGTGTGCATGTGTGTGTGCATGCACAGCAGTTCCTGAAAAGTCGCAGGATCAGAGTAATTCAACCTGGCAGAAACACAAAAGACTACATCAGGGGTGTCACACTCAGTTTAACTAAGAGCCACACGGGGAAATGAGAATCACATCAAGAGACAAGACATTTATAATTTATTGAAATGAATTGATTTAATAAAAAATGAAAGTCTAATATAGCCTTTAATTGTAGTCCACAACCGGTAGTCCATAATCGCTTCAAAGAGATGAACCAGGAAACAACTGTGTGTTTAAGAATACGACAGCTAGGATGAGACAATTAAATGTGTCCTCATGTAAAAGCAAATCTTTTTTATCCGTCCGTATGAACTGTGTTAGATGATAATGCATCAGTTGTTCCATTTAGTTGGAAAATTTGTTCCAGAACAGGAAAAGTGTGTAACTCTTGCTGAACGTCAGGCTGAGCCTGCTGCATTGGCTTGTGCGTGACAGATCAGCTATTCTGTAGAAAAATAAAGATTATTGAATTATCTCTGATTATGTATTATGTTCAGTCCCACCCTCTGGCATTAACATCAGCACAAACAGTGGCGGTTCTAGCCTGTTTGGCGCCCTGGGCGAGCACTCGCTCTGACGTCCCCCCACCACCACCACCACACACACACATAAAACATATTAAGAATTGTACATTAACATAGAACTGTTGTCGAAACACAGAGAAACACACACATAAACATATGAAGCAAGAAAGAGTGTGATTTGAATGCAAACGGCTACCAAACAGCCATCATAATTCATCATACAATGAGAACAAATCAACAACTGACAATGACTAATTAATATTAAAATCTGTAACATAATGTATTGTTTGGAGTTTAGTCTGTTACTGTTGCTATTTTTACCATTTCTTCTTGGAGCAGCTGTAACCCACATAATTTCCTTAGGCATTAATAAAGTATTCTGACTCTGATAGTTTCAGGATGAGCTGCCATCATCCAATCACACATCTGCTTACCTGCATCTTTTGCTCGTTTCTCTTCTTTTCTATTTTTTCTAAACTGAGGACCTGATGGCTTTGAACTTTTCTTGTCCATCTTGGTTTTAATTTTGCACTCCAGTATGAACACAAATCCCCCAACACAAGGATCACCACAACATGATCTAACACACCAACACCTTAGTTCACAGATTCACTTTGTCTAAGGTACATTTCTAGGATTTCGCACAACCCAGGATTCAGATCATGAATACATAATTTATATTATATATATAGTTTGTTTACTTGCGCTGCTGTAACTGGAGCCTCGTCCTCTCGTCTCTCTACTGGACTGTATGTAGTGGAGATGACAATAAAGTTTATTTTGACTTCAGCAGCGAGCAGGCGCACCGAGGGCTCTCACGCTCACTTTTCGTGTATAGAATTTAGAAAAAACATCGGTGCAAATTATAAGTCTGCATCATATTATTGTTGGTTATTAGATGCTGCTCCAGTGAATCCCCCGCCGCCCCGCCCTCTCCTCACTGCGCCGCAAGCAGCAGGCGTACCTCGCAAACGGAGGGCGCCCTTACTCCCAGCAAACGGGCGATAGAAAACCGATCGGTGCCTGTGCCATTCCCAATATGCACTGGTTGACGTCGGGGCAGCATGAGTACGAGCATTTTTTATATTTTGCCGATGCCCGTGATGCCGCCCCCACCACGATGCCACCCCGGGCAACCGCCCGTGTCGCCCGTATCTAAAACCGCTACTGACCATGATTCAACATCTCTGGTGGGTTTGGGTTTCAAACACAGTGACAACAGAAATGATGTTCTCTGAAAGTGGAAATTGTTCAGGGCAAATGATTATACTGGTCTATATTTAGACGACACAAAGATGTTTCCACCTCGATCCAAACGTTCTGCCTTCAGCATCAGCTTTTCTCTTTGGTGGGATTTTGTGTCAGCTGCCTTCTTTTCATTGCAGGTGCGTTAGCTATGTGCAGACACCACTGTGCCAACATCAGCTACAGCTAAGTAGAAATTTATTGATAAGTTAAAGGCTAAAAAATTGGTAATGGCCCGATTTGGATTGAACGCCTTCATTTTGAAGCTTTTTGATAAAAGCTAGAGCAACTTCACAAATGTACTGCAAAAACATCATATGATCACCACTCATTTACATGTCATTTAAGTGTCAAAATACAATTTTCAATGCAATATTGTGTGCCAGTCCATTTGTTAAAATCAGGTAAATTGCCATCCATTTATCCAGCTGTCATATAAAGACATGACAGGGAGGGAAAATGTAACAGCTCCAGAAAAAGGCTCAGAACAAACACAGAGAGTAAAGCAGCAAAAAGCTGTGTTAATAATGTCTGTGGTGGGCTCAGCTTCTCTCTGCGGTGCAACAACAACATATGAAGGAAAGTCAATGATGTCAGCTCTGTTCATCACTGTGTTGTCTGCTTTACAATGACATCCTTTAATGGTTAAACAAAACGTTTTGAAATTCTAGTGGTTTTAATGCTGTTTAACCAGCAGCTTCACGAGCCGGGTTCATATGAAGTCCAGGTCAGAGTCGGTGGACAGCTCCATTGTTTTTAACCAGGTTATGATATCTGTGACCTTCCTGTGCAAGTGAGTGAAATGTGCTCACTCACATTTGACTGTAACAGCTGGTTCAGAGATCCTCTCAGCTCTTTATCTTCTTTGTTATCTTGATAGGAGCAGAGCTCTTTGTAGGAGCTCCAACACAGCAAAGCAACAGCAGGTTCCTCTGCCACAGAGACTTAATATCTTATAGAGAGCATTGTGCTATTATTTAGACCTTTCAGCAAACTGTCTCATTCTCATTTACTTCACATTACTCATACAGCATGTTCATCACACGGGTCTGAACTTGGGCTGAATTAAGATCGCTGCATTCACACCTGAAGCTTCTGAAACTGCCAAACCTTTCTGCTGACCAATAATCACAATATATGGGACTAGCAGCGCCTGGCCACCCTCTTAACTCCTGTTGAAGAAACAAGGGTGTACTTAGTTTTTAGGACTGTATGGAGACGTGTGAGGAGTATATGAGCGATGTAAACAGATCCCCATCGACACAAATATGACTCAGAAAAACAGAATATAATGAAATGAGCTTTCCAAATGCACAAAAATAAGATTCACAGTCATTTCATTCTCTATCTCATGAACTCTAAAATTCATTAATCAGTGCAGATAGGCAGCTTGTTTGTTTAGCTTCCTCGAGCAAATCCAAGCACTTATCCACAGCAGCTATTCTACAGGACTCAGAGACACATGCCCATATTTATCAAGTGGACAGGAAGCTTCACTGAGCATTGCACATTATGTGTCTGTGTGACTGGCTGCTGCAGCCAGGCTGACGATGCTGCAGCAGGAGGTGGATAACAAACCTCTGCCTGTCTCTCTGTTAAAGCACCTTCTTTGTAATGAGGGAGAGGAGAGTGCGCTAAGTTATTCCTCCTCTATGTTTGCTTTTATGTTTCATTTCTAGATTTCCTTTTTATTGATTTCTCCTCTTTAATTTGTTATTCTGTCTGCAAGAAGCTAAAATAAATAGAGCCATAAACAACAGAGGAAAGGAGAAAAGCAATAAAATTACAAATGGGTGAAAGTGTCTCTTTTTTAATACTGACAGAGACCTGTTATATTTTTAATGGTACAACTCGTTCTCCTCATACTCTGCATTATTAAATGAAAAACCTCGCAGATTCCTCTTTCGCTTGGAAAAAGGGGATAAATGTCAGCATAAATAATTTGTTTTTGTTGCTAATAAAATGGCTCAATTTGTGTGCACAGAACTGTGCTTTCATGTGAGCGTAGTCTTCGTTTTAATGCTCATTTCTGCACAACCGATCAAATAAAGAAATGATCAAAGTTTTATTGGATTGTTTCGTTTATTCATAAACAGCTGTGCAGGAGGGTTGGACCCAAACGCAAACTCACTTTGGTGAAACGTGAACTCAGAATAAAGCTGGGAATGGAAAAAGCCAAAGCTGGGAAAACAACACAAACTATACTGGGAGCACTACATACACGGGGAAGGACACAGGAAACACACACAACTATGAGGGAGGACGCGACACAGGAGGGAGGAGGCGCTGACGTAAATACACAGAAGGATAACGAGGGAGTGAGGACACACGGGAACACAGCTGACGTTAACATGACGCCACAGGGGAAGCAAAACAAGACACGCTGAACATGAAAACACGAGACCTTCACAATAAAACAGGAAGGAGAGGCAGACGAGAGGGAGCAAGGGAAGGTGACGGACTCGGGAAACATGGAGTAAACCACAAGGAGGCGAAACGAGGCACGAGACAAACACATAAACACAGACGCACAGAGAGCAGGAAGCGGAAATTACTAAATAATCAACTAAACCGGGACCATAAGAAACCCAAGACACAACAACCAGGCACTGAAACAAAGTTAAAACTAGCAAAGAGAACTTGTACATGGATCGTAATACAAAATGAGAAAAACTCAGCAATACTTCAAACGCTGGGTCACATGACCCAGGACCATGACAAGTATTCATGTTTCTCTGAGTCACTATAAAACACCTCATCATCTCTGCTTGTTTCTATTTTCAAACACTACAGATGGAAACGAAGGCTGAATAACAGCTGCTTCCTCTAAACCCGCAGTTTTGCTCTCACCTGTTGAACTGCTGTGAAAATCTCAATGTGCAGAATTCCAGCTTCTCCAGTTGGAGGTCAGACACCAAAATAATGAACCATTTCTGTTCAGCACAAAATAAAAGCTCCGCCACTGGGAGTCAAAGTGAGATTAACCTTACAGATGTTAAAGCGCTCTCGCCGATAGTGTTACTGTTTATTCAAAGCTGCTGCTGGGTTTTAATCACAGATAAGGTGACCTTTGGTGGTGAGGGGTAACCCATCCAGCAGCTTCTCTGAAGTAGAAATACATCCAATCAAAGTCGTGTTTTTGTTTTGTTCTGTTTCTGTGTTTAGTAAAACCTGTGACCAGCACTCGAGCTCATTAACACATCGTTTACTAAAATATCACTTTTCACACTGAAATGTTTTCTTTTGTGCGCTTGGTGCCAAGTATGGCTCTAACTCAGATTACACATAAAGTCAAGTATGGTCCAAACGCCTGATGTGTTGGTGCTCCATCCATGTGGGTGGAGATGACAGATGACAGTATCAGCTGCGTCTGTTTTCAAAAGCCAATCATTGGCCTTCGTTTCTCATTCGAGGTTAAACATGTGATATAATCTGCTGATGTTAAATCTGATATTTGGGGTTTTGTTTGTTTTATTAGTTTTGGACAAATCATTGTAGACTGAAGTTAACCTTCATAACTGATTCATTTGACTCCTTTCTAATGTCTTACTGCAGAGCTGTCAGTGTGTTTGAAAATCTTCCCTGATAAATAAATGTCTTATACTTGTGTGAAATGCACTTCACACACGCACAGTTGTTTGTTGCCAGATGCCACGTTTATTTCTATTTTCATTTGTTATGACCGTCCACAGTCTGACAGCTCCAGTCTCAGCTGATTTCCAGCCTTCCCTCCGCTCCTCTCCCGTCTCACTATAAAAGGGGAAGGAAACCATCATCAGTCCAAACGCCATCAGCTGTTCTCACCTGCGTCTCCAGCACCTCCCCGTTGAGCTCACTGCACCACTCCTCCCCTGCAGCCGCGCCCGGGACCACACCTCCGCCACAACTTGTAACAGATTATTCTGAATTAAAACTAATGTTCAAATGTTGCTGTGGTCTCCCAAATGTAGTTTTAACCCCTGAGTGAACAAATAATACGTATGAAAGTAAAAACCTGGCATACGAGTCAGCCTCTGCTCGCCATTAAAGATGGTGCCAGCACAGGTTCCACTTTTCAGACCCAGAGGTTATAATCAGAGGTTATAATCAGAGGCAAACGTTTTCTGTTTATTATTTTTAGAATGAGAAAGAACATTTCAAGACTTAACTTGAAGAAAAAGTTCAGCTTTAGCCAAACTCAGTGTTGATTTACACTTTGTGTGTTAACAGACCTCTCTGCATTGAATCATATCTGTTATTAACCTCTGTCTCTCTTCCACAGCATGTCTTTATCCTGTCTTCCTCCTCTCAACCCAACCAATCACAGCAGATGGCCCCGCCCCTCCCCGAGCCTGGTTCTGCTGGAGGTTTCTTCCTGTTAAAAGGGAGTTTTTCCTCCCCACTGTCGCCAAAGTGCTTGCTCATAGGGGGTCATATGATTGTTGGGTTTTTCTCTGTATCTATGAAGCGCCTTGAGGCGACTTTTGTTGTGATTTGGCGCTATATAAATAAAATTGAATTGAATTGAATTGAATTTGTCTGGAGTGTGATAAACTCTGCTCACAGATTAGAGCAATTCTGTAAGTAAAACATCACTAAAGGAAAAAAGTGTCAGGAGTTTGAGAGTGATAATAAACCAGAGTTACACAACATGCAACGACCAGATGCAAGAGAGAGACAAGAGGATGTATAAAGAAAAATGAGTGCACCCCTTGGATGGCAGATTTAAGGACCTTGTGCCTCAGTGCCAAAGTCACTGTGCCTGACAGTCATTCAGCTCACCTCTAAATTATTCTTTAGCTTCTGGAGCTGTGGGCTGGAATAATAAGTCATCAGCTTTACCAGCAGCTGCAGATACATAGACATTTTTAATTAAACAGTTTCTTGGTTGATATTCTGAAGTATTTTTCTCTTTCTTGCATATTTTTTGTCTTTTATCCCATGTATTCAAACACGTATCCCGTGTATCAAACACGTATCCCGTGTATTCAAACGTGTATCCCGTGTATTCAAACGTGTATCCCGTGTATTCAAACACATATCCCGTGTATCAAACACGTATCCCGTGTATTCAAACGTGTATCCCGTGTATTCAAACGTGTATCCCGTGTATTCAAACACGTATCCCGTGTATTCAAACACGTATCCCGTGTATTCAAACACGTATCCCGTGTATCAAACACGTATCCGTGTATCAAACGTGTATCCCGTGTATCAAACGTGTATCCCGTGTATTCAAACACGTATCCGTGTATTCAAACACGTATCCGTGTATTCAAACACGTATCCGTGTATTCAAACACGTATCCCGTGTATCAAACACATATCCCGTGTATCAAACGTGTATCCCGTGTATTCAAACACGTATCCGTGTATTCAAACATGTATCCCGTGTATTCAAACACGTATCCGTGTATTCAAACACGTATCCCGTGTATTCAAACACGTATCCGTGTATTCAAACACGTATCCGTGTATTCAAACACGTATCCCGTTTATTCAAACACGTATCCCGTGTATCAAACACGTATCCCGTGTATCAAACATGTATCCCGTGTATTCAAACACGTATCCTGTGTATTCAAACACGTATCCCGTGTATTCAAACACGTATCCCGTGTATTCAAACGTGTATCCCGTGTATTCAAACACGTATCCCGTGTATCAAACACGTATCCGTGTATCAAACACGTATCCCGTGTATCAAACGTGTATCCCGTGTATTCAAACACGTATCCGTGTATTCAAACACGTATCTGTGTATTCAAACACGTATCCGTGTATTCAAACACATATCCCGTGTATCAAACACATATCCCGTGTATCAAACGTGTATCCCGTGTATTCAAACACGTATCCGTGTATTCAAACATGTATCCCGTGTATTCAAACACGTATCCGTGTATTCAAACACGTATCCCGTGTATTCAAACACGTATCCGTGTATTCAAACACGTATCCGTGTATTCAAACACGTATCCCGTGTATTCAAACACGTATCCCGTGTATTCAAACACGTATCCCGTGTATCAAACGTGTATCCCGTGTATTCAAACACGTATCCCGTGTATTCAAACACGTATCCCGTGTATTCAAACACGTATCCCGTGTATCAAACACGTATCCCGTGTATCAAACACGTATCCCGTGTATCAAACGTGTATCCCGTGTATTCAAACACGTATCCTGTGTATTCAAACACGTATCCCGTGTATCAAACACGTATCCCGTGTATTCAAACACGTATCCCGTGTATCAAACACGTATCCCGTATATCAAACGTGTATCCCGTGTATTCAAACGTGTATCCCGTGTATCAAACGTGTATCCCGTGTATTCAAACACGTATCCTGTGTATTCAAACACGTATCCCGTGTATTCAAACACGTATCCCGTGTATCAAACGTGTATCCCGTGTATCAAACGTGTATCCCGTGTATTCAAACACGTATCCTGTGTATTCAAACACGTATCCCGTGTATCAAACACGTATCCCGTGTATCAAACACGTATCCCGTGTATTCAAACGTGTATCCCGTGTATCAAACGTGTATCCCGTGTATTCAAACACGTATCCTGTGTATTCAAACACGTATCCCGTGTATCAAACGTGTATCCCGTGTATCAAACGTGTATCCCGTGTATCAAACGTGTATCCCGTGTATTCAAACACGTATCCTGTGTATTCAAACACGTATCCCGTGTATTCAAACACGTATCCCGTGTATCAAACGTGTATCCCGTGTATTCAAACACGTATCCTGTGTATTCAAACACGTATCCCGTGTATTCAAACACGTATCCTGTGTATCAAACGTGTATCCCGTGTATTCAAACGTGTATCCTGTGTATTCAAACACATATCCGAGTATTCAAACACGTATCCGTGTATTCAAACACGTATCCGTGTATCAAACACGTATCCGTGTATTCAAACACGTATCCCGTGTATCAAACACGTATCCCGTGTATTCAAACATGTATCCCGTGTATTCAAACACGTATCCATGTATCAAACACATATCCCGTGTATCAAACACGTATCCCGTGTATTCAAACACGTATCCTGTGTATTCAAACACGTATCCTGTGTATTCAAACGTGTATCCCGTGTATCAAACGTGTATCCCGTGTATTCAAACACGTATCCTGTGTATTCAAACACGTATCCCGTGTATTCAAACACGTATCCGTGTATTCAAACACGTATCCCGTGTATTCAAACACGTATCCCGTGTATTCAAACACGTATCCCGTATATTCAAACACGTATCCCGTGTATTCAAACACGTATCCGTATATTAAAGATGCAGGCTGATACTGTTGGCTCTTCTTGGACGTTGCCCATCAAGTCTGAGTGAACCAAGCAAAAACAGTTTAACTTGTAAGGATTTAGCTTCACTTAGCTCAACCTCAGTGACACCCGCCTTCTGCAGCACAGCTTCATCCAGTCTTAACTGTGAATTATTCAGCCGGAGTATAAATAGTGAAGCACTTTCCCAGTGAGAGGGCCGTGGGGTTAAACTGGATCTCAGTGTGAGCCTGTGAAGGTGAGGTGCAGCAAACACAGAACATATCAGAGCAGCAGCTCCTCCAAGAGCTGTCAACAAGACTTTGTTGAATCATTCATACGTTTCACTGTCTGCCCTCGTGTTGCAAACAGAATGGATGATGTTTTAGTACAACAAGGTTCAAACCCCGATCATGAACCCTGCAGCTCCGCTCTTTAGCTTTGTGTCACACACAAGTTTTCTGTAAAGTTTTTGTGTGCTTATGCGCTGAGATGTGGACTGAGTGTCTGACACAACACACGTTGCATCACTGTTGGGTCAGAGATGCTCGTCGAGCTGGTGGATGGACTGTGTTGAAATTTGGTACAGAATTCATGTTTAATTACAATAAATTTGCACAAATCATTTTTTATATATATATGTGGTATCACAAGAAATTAGTTGGTTATATAAATATATGAGTATGCATAATAGATACCTACATCCTAAGTTCCTGTTATTCATCTGAAAGAAACAGGATGAGTGTCGTTACAATGGTAACGCCAGGAGAGGCAGTAGTGGTTCTGTGTTACATTAATGTTGTGAGGAAGTGGAAGAAGAGTGATGTTGATGCTGATGTTCTGAACATGCACTGAAAAGAAGGTTCAGTAAACCAGTTGCAACGATACTCCGGTGTAAGTCTCAGTTATTTTATTTTTATTTTTTGAAGATGCAACAATGTAGCATTCTTTGGGATTCCAGTGTAACCAGTGGGAATTTCATCACATGACTTCACAAAGACTGCGCCCAATCAGAGGAGGCATAGAAGGCCAACCAGCAGCTGAAGATTAAACTGGTTTTTGAAACCCCCCATCACTGTAAAAGAAAAACAACAGCCATCTTCCCTGCTGATTAACAATACCTCAGTTTAACACATATTTAAACTGAAGAATCAGAATAATAATAACAGATATCTCCTGTAACGTGTTTGCTAGTTACTGTAGCTGTTTATGGTTCAGCCCACCGCGCTGGTGCTGACTGTTGGCTGCTAGCAGACCTCGTCCCATCGCCTCGGTAACCCTCTAATGTATTTACCACCTGTCATAATATGTTTCATTCTTATTGGTAGAGACAAGTGTGACGACCGACTTCATGTTGCTGGCAGTTTTCTGTGTACGTTCTCGTCAGGTAGTCTGAGGAGGTTGGCCAGAAAGCGCCTGGACGTCACTTCATTCATCGTCACATTCAAGTTTCCGACTGTCACAAACGTCACAAACGTTGTTTCTAAACATTCCCACCATAACCATACACAGCTGGATGTTTATTAGTTCATGATATTGGGGCGATCGTGGCTCAAGAGTTGGGAGTTCGTCTTGTAATCGGAAGGTTGCCAATTCGAGCCCCAGCTTGGTCAATCTTGGTCGTTGTGTCCTTGGGCAAGACACTTCACCCGGTGCCTACTGGTGGTGGTCAGAGGGCCCGGTGGCGCCAGTGTGCGGCAGCCTCGCCTCTGTCAGTGCGCCCCAGGGTGGCTGTGGCTACACTGTAGCTGCCATCACCAGTGTGTGGATGTGTGGATGACTGGATGTGTAAAGCGCTTTGGGGTCCTTAAGGACTAGAAAAGCGCTATATAAATACAGGCCATTTACCATATAGTTTTTTGTTTTATTTATTTATTGCTGTAACAAATAATAAAATAGCAAAATTTGGAAATATTTTCCGTTACAGTTACAGAACCCCAAATGTCCCGAGCTTCTGTACGGATATCTTTGAAATGTAGAGCTGCAGATGTAACCAGAATCAGACGTGCTGTTGAATGAACAGGAAATTATCTTCTAATGCAGGAGAAAGAGCCACCAACCAAATTATTCATTCACATGTGCACTCTCCTTTGTCATGTGTTTGAAGCATCGCGTGCGTGTGCATGCACTTACATGATGATGAAAGAACAAAATACTAAAAGGCTGACAAATGCACATGTGTGCCTCTGGTCAGGTGTGAGCGAGCAGGACCATGCTGCCTGCTCTCTGTGGAGAACTGAGGCTGAACAGAGAGAACAAATGCTTCACTAAAGCACTACACTTCAGAGAAATAATGTCGCACTAAAGGTGAGTAATGGCCAAAGTAATTGTCGTCATTTTCATCCTTTTCAGAGAGGATGTTAAAATGGAAATATGCTCTGGAAATAACAAGAATATTCCTTTTTAATAACAGAATTCAAAAATATATGATGCCGTGGAATCCAAAGCTGGGCTCATTAATGCTGGAAAAACGACGGATCTTTAAAAGTAATGGAGTAATCCTGTACTCGTTCTGTACGATGCTTTCAGTGAAGCAGGCAGAGAGTGGGCGAGAGTGGGAACAGAAAGAGCAGCATTTGTTGTTTCTGAGAAAGGTGAAGCTGCAGAGACTTTGGGGGAGACTTTCTCAGTGTGCAATAAATAATGCATTGAATTGTATTTATTTGAGCTGCAGATTATAATATATGACTGCACAGTTCAATGAAATCACTGTAAAATAAAATAATAACAGTTTTATATCTAAATGCATTTGTCAGGACATTTATTGTTGCTGCGTTGAGACATTTTCTTGCCTTTTGTAACTTCCATCACTCCCACAGCTCCTGACATTGAGGGAACATTATAAACTGACCAGTAAATCACCAGCTTTGCTTCACTCCCTTCAGGTTCGTCAGTATATCATCAAATCCTTCTCTGCTCTTCCCCCAATCATCAACGAGGCTTTCATACCTTTGAGTCAGTATTGTGTAAAAGCCTCTTTAGCTCTGAGTTATAGCAGCTTTCAACTGGAAGCTGCCACATTTGTACTGGGTGTAGAACAACCACTCTGTAGCTAACCCAGCATGGGTGATCACAGCACAACAACGGGTGCAGCTAGGAGAAGAACTGCACATAGACAGCCCCGCCGCGAAGCATGTCAGGGTGGCGTAAAGCCGCAATGCCCACCCCCTCAACACAGGCAACCCAGTATATGACACTGGGCAGCTTGTTCTTCCTGCCAGTTTCTGTCAAGCACAGTCAGGTCTGAGGGAATAAATCTGTGTGTGTGTTTGTTTTGTTGCTGCCGCGTCACTTCCTGAATCTGCTTGATTAACAAAACAAAATAAGAATCCTGTGAGGGTCCGATTACAAAACAGCTTCATCTGGATGTTTGACTGAATGTCACTGACCAGTTATCACCGAGTTTTCAGGAGCTTGTTTCCAGCGTTTTCTATAAAAAAGAGAGCCAGAAAACTGAAAACAGGCTTTAATAAACTCTTAAAAAATGCAAAAGTTGTCCAGAAGAGTTACAGTTAGCATAACTTGTTTATTTATCATATAATATTATCATAAATAATATCTGACATAACGTGACCTGTGCCCCAAAAGGTACAGACATACTCATGATGTCGTTTGCTTTTCCATTAAATTACCAGATTATAGTTCTTAATAGTACTTATACTGCATTTAAAATTACTTAGAGTATAATTATTTCCTAGTTTTGTAGTGTACCTACCTTTAAGTATTTGTATGTGTAATGAAACTGTTATTAAGTAACTGGGGAAGTACGCCCTGCGTCACAGGTCAGATCATCATATTAAGCCTCCAAAGGTGGCAGATAGATGAACACTACACCTGTCTGTCAGCAGATGTGTGAATCAAAGTGAACACAGTATTTATTCGGATGTGTTACCGAAAGAAAATAAAGGGAAAATTATCCATAGAGGCTCATTATTTTTTGTTGTTGTACCAGGTTGTAAGTATGTCTAAAGTAGACGTTTTATGGTCTAAAGTCCTTCACTTGCATTTTGATCCAACATCTTGTGGCCGCTCCCAGAACTGTCGTTTCTGGTAAGCAGAACGAATAAATGGGCTGGGTGAGAAAGGGCAAGCAGCGTTAAATCAATACCAAATTAAATGTGCAGATCATAGACCACAGCAGTCATGATCAAGGCTAAATACTCCTGCCTCAGGCGCTGCCGGCAATCAGGGCGAACGTGGAAGCTACGCGACTGTTTTATCCAAACAACAGCATTTTTATAGACTCAAAGAAAATCCTACATTTCTGGACAGTCTTTTGTGAGACAGATTTAACAGATTAAATAAAGTTAAACATGGACAGCAGAGCAGTTTTTATTCTCCCTGAGTTCTCTTGTTAAGCACGAGTCATTTTGTTGCCATTTTTGAGCCAACCTCCGAGTTTGCACGATGGAGATCTTTTTATTCTGCTGTTCTGCCATTTGCAGGGAAATGTGGGCCAGTTGTGTGAATGGATGCAGCTCACAGCAGTGTAGCTGTGAGGGAAGCAACACTGCTGCTCCCCACTTTACAGGCTCAGAAGACGCTGGCTCTGTTCACAGCTCCAACACTTATCTCCCCTGAGCAGGTGTGTGTGTCTGCGAGTGTGAGCATGGATTTATCTGACTTGTTATTCTCATCATTCAGATGGAGGTTGTGCGTCCGTGTGTGTGTGAGAATTTGCGATGAATGTGTGTTTGTGCCACTTCTTCTCATTTGCATGGCTCTGACTGTTTATGTATAGATTAAATTCACTATTTATTTTGCATCTGTAGCGATGCATCTGCACGTCTGTCTGTCTGTGGAGCTGTTGCAGTGTGTGGTTGTGGAGAATAACTGTGGTAAATGCTGGGAGGCTTTCTCTGTTCTTATCACAATGGACGTGGAAGCTGAGGCAGAAAGAAGAAAGAGAGAAAAAGACCGAACAACACCACACTTGTCAAAAATACATCCCTCTTGTCTGCTCTTTTCTTCTTAAAGAAAGTCTATAGTAAAGCTTTTGCAATTTTCCTCTGTGGACAGAGCAGCGCTGTACTGTGTCAGGAAAGTCAAAGTGCTATTGACTAAAACGTCTGAGTGCTGCTTTCCAGTGGGCCGTGTGGAGAGGAGCAGAGCCTCTGGAACAACTTACTTCAACTTACTTCTAATACATGAATTCTCTGTAATCATAGCTTCCCCTGTTCTTCACATTCTGCTGCTGTCATGTACGATTCTCACAATACACACCGTCTACCACCTGTTTGAAGCTAATTTGATAGCAGTGATGTAAAAGAATGATGTGATACCCAGTTAAGGAGGAACACTGAATAATATATGAAGCTCATCATTCTTCATTTAAAGCTTCCTCTGTGCTGGAGCCTCTGTTGGTCTGATACTGTGATGTGTCTCCTGATGCACCGTGAGTGAGCCAAGAATGGTTTCTCTCCTCCTTCCAATGCACACATTTCATCGTGTAGGCGAACTCAACCAAATCCAGCTAATCTTGCACTTTTAAGTCCAGCTGCAGTGATCTGATTGGTCAAATGTTTGTGCTGGTATGAGGATAAAGCTACAGCTGAGCTGCAGAGCTCTCACTCACTGCTTCATCGGTAGAATTCACAGGTTTCAAGCAAAATGACCAAATTCCAAAATGAGCTGCCTGATTCATGAAATCTACAGTCATGGGTCATGATGCAGACATGGGTGGGCTAGAGCAGCACTTACCATGGCAACAAGGAAAGACACAGCAGCCCAATGAGAGGACCTCTAAGAGTCCAGAACCTGAAGCTAGAATATGACAGTAGACGTGTGGTCGAGCTACAACATTTAAAATGTGTATTTGGATTTTTTTTTTGAAGTTTTGCTTTCATTGTCATACATTTAATCAAAAAACTAACTTTTGTGTTGCAGTGTTAAGTCAGTGCTGCTTGCAGGTAATGAATTAGCAGAAATATTCCAAATTAAAAAAGTATTCAAAGTATGATTGAGCTGCTATTTGCTTTAACATGTTACACAGAATCACAAACATCTTTAGTGTAACAGGTCTTTTCTCATCTGGACGGTTCTGTTTATGAGGAGAAACCTGCAGTCAGCTGAGGCTGAAGAAGTCACTCGGACGAGTGAGCAAACGTTTCTCCCACTGAAAACGTCCAGATGAACAGATCTGATCTGATCAGATTTTAATTGTGCCGGCTTCCCTGTCTGCAGTGGGAGCACCGTGATTGGTCAGTTGGACAACCACCAGGCATACAGTGGAGTGAAAAGTGTCCTTTCTGACTTCCTGTTTTTTGTATGTTTGCCACACTGTTTCAGATCATCAAACAAATATAAACATTAGACAAAGAAAACACACAAAATGCAGCTTGTAAATGAAGGTGTTTATGACTAAGTGAAAAGTGGTTGCCCTCTAACCCTAATAACTGGTAAAATACACCCAGCAGCAACGACTGCAATCAAGTGCTTGTGATAAGTCTTCATTTTACTTTGTGTTTTGGATCATTCATTTTTTCTCCATTTATGTTTGGATTTTTGAAAAATAAACAATGTACAATAGAAACTACTGTTTTTGTTTACTTGTTGTGTCTTTGTCTAATATTTTAATTTGTTTTATTATCATAAACATTTAAGTGTGACAGACACACGAGAAAAAACAGGGAATCAGGAAGAGGGCGGAGACTTCTTCACACCACTGTACACATGTTGGCTAATCACACAATGATACTGTGTTATGCTGCTTTAGACGTACAACATAGTTGCTTCATTTAAACTGTCATTGCACAGAAATGCATAACATGCAGAACTGTGTAGGATAGAATACGGAGCAAAATGTTCAGAGAAGAACTGGGATGGAGCCGCCCAACGAGCTCAGGGTTCACTGTGAATATTTTATGGGGATCACATTATAATCATTTCATAGAAACGAAGCTGAGAGGCACATCTGATAGCCTGACGTATTATTTAAAGTATGCATTACTATAGCCTACATTTTACATCATAAGATAAGGGTACTCTGCTAAATGTGCTCTGGATTCTGCACGTGTCAATAATGTATGAGCCGGAGTAGAAAAGTCCTATTTCCTGCTTCCCTCCTGAGGATTGTAGCTGCCATTGGAGTGAGTGGAGCTCTTGGCTGTCACTGTGGAGCTCATAATGCAAACTGTGTACAAATCCTCCTGGGATGATGCGAGTCTGTCTGCTCTTTGGAGGAATGTTCTCGCGTTCTTCACAGATTCTGTCTTTCTTCACTTAGCTGGAGGGTTTTTGTTGCTCTGTCTAATTTCTGTTTATTTGCTCTGCTTAACAGTAGAAAATAAAATTGCAATCAAAGGGCAAGTGTGATCAGGTCATTTTAAAATGTTGTTATTATAGTCGTGTTAGGATGTTTCTCTCAAACCTGGGAGTTTTCTTTCAGTCAGAACTCGAGCAGCTGGATTAGTTGGACTCAGAAGATAACGTGAGAATCCATCTTGCAAGGCTTCAAGCTCTGCACTTGTGGCCAAACCACAGTTTTTGGGGCCAGCCAAAATCCCCTGGGGATGTACTGGCAGCTACAGGCATGTTTCAGGTGTAAGTTAGCCTGTCACACACAGTTACAGACACATTATCTGCCAATTTTTTTTAAATCCGTGTGCCCTTCTCCAAAAAGTTCCAAATAAGGACTCTCTGATGGCTCTGTCCAACAAACCATCTGTGCACTCTCCCATCTGTATTAAGTCTCACAGCAGGATTTCTTGCAAGTTCAGGCAGTTGGTTAACATGTAGACTCATGCTGGCCTTAAACACAACCCAGGCTGAAACTGATAAAGCTGCAACTGGACCTGACTTCTGCTGATGATGCCATGTGATGTTTAATTCTGAAGCCTGTGGAAATTTGATCTGCTTCTCAAGAGGAACTAAATCAGAAGCGACTCCACACTGACACCAGCGCAGATATTACGGTGGTAGAAGGAGGAAATATTTACAGATAGACATGACTGTGGTTTGGGTTTAAATATGCATTCATTAATAACATGGAGGGTTAAAAAATGTGCTAAACTATAACTCCATTCTTTTAACAGACTGGCACCAGTGCATAAGGACAGCTCGTGCATGTCTGTGACTGCGGCGTCGACTGAACGGCATCATTTGACACACTGTGAATGAAAAAATCCCAAAAACAAAGTCAATAATCAGCAGAGCCGCCATGAAATCTGCACAACTGCTCCCACAAAGCAGCCAAGAATTTATCAAGAATCTACTGATCTGCTGCTGCTGCTGTGTGTGTGTGTGTGTGTGTGTCTGTGCGTGTGTGTGTGTGTGTGTGTGTGTGTGCGTGCGTGCGTGCGTGTGTGCGCGCGCGTGTGTGTGTGTGTGTGTGTGTGTTGATGGTGGTGTTCTGGGTGCATGTGTGGATACTGGTGCAGTGAATACAGTGAATGTGTCTGTGTGTGTGTGTGTGTGTGTGTGTGTCAGCATGTGTGTGTAGTTTCTTTTAAGAGACATGTTTTATTGAAGGGCATCAAATCTCAAAAGTCTCCCTCCTTCTCTCTTCCCAAGCCCACTACATCACCATAGCAACCGGACCAATCAGCCTCACTGAATATGCCAGATGAGGCCGACTTGAAAGACTAAGAAAATCCCTCCTTGCCTCCTGCCCCCCTCCGACTCTCATCTATTCCTCGTCCTCTCATCCTCTTTCCTCCCTTCATGCGATTTTATTTTATCTCCCCCTCCCTTGTCACTTTCCCTGCTGTACCATTCTCCCTTCGTCTCACCCGTCCCTGCTTGACTCTCCCTCCTCCTATCTGATTCTCTCTCATCCCTTTCCCCCTTTCTCCTCGTCTGTTTTACTTCCCTCTCTATGCATTTCTCTTCCTTACTCTTTTATTGCATTAAACATGTCTCTCTTTTTCTTTCTGCCCACTCTGTGCAATTTCTCTCTGCACTTCCTCGCCTTCCTTTGCTTCATTGGATTAAAAAGACACACCCAGTCATCGTGCAAAACCATCTCTTTCCCCACAGTGAGATATGGGGACTGGCATGCTGCTGACACTCACCATCTGTCCCCGAGACATGGGGACCAACAGTGAGAGGAGGGGGAGAGAGGAAAGGAGAGCAGGGCTGGCTTATAGGAAGCTGCCAAGACAGCCTTGATTATTTCTGACTCTCAATTTGCACTCACGCTTCAAAGGCAAAACTGCTGTTCTGCTTACTGTATATGAAGCAAAGCTATAAATTTGGCACTGAAGAAAAGTCTCATTCAAAAATGTGGAACTTGAATAACTGGAATGGTGGCGACTGTGATCGTTTTATGACTGATCAGCCAGATACTGAGCGTATATCCTTAAAGGACCACGCCACTAGATTTGCAGAATGAGCGGATCTACGGAGTAAATCCTGTGTGGATAAAATATTGCTGCCAACTAAAAATCTTCCATGTGGACCTGTAATTTTTAAATGTGTTCCTCCAATTGGCCACGTCTCACTTCCTTTTAGTTCACTCTGAAATTCAGCTGGCACAGACTTCAAACGCGGACACATCTAAAGAGCTCGTAATGAAACACTTTTTTCATTTAAACACAGAATGTAGTTCCAGCTGCTGGGGGTGTCTCCGTTTACACCAGCAACCAAAGAAGAGCCTGATGATGTGAAACACCAAGGCATCATGGGAATTATTGGCTCCACCACCACCGTACTCAGTAACAGTCTGTTCTCATTCCCAGATACTGGCCTGTGTCAGTGCAACAACAGCTTATAGGTTTAATCTGGAGTTCAAACATACAAATTTAGATAACTCTCGATTTGGAAGATCCATTCATTCATTTTGTTAAATGCTTTTCCATTTAGGAATCCAGGGCTGTGGGGCCGAGCTGACATGGGGCAAGAGGCAAAGTCCACTATGGACAGACCTCTGGTCCGTCACAGGGTCAACACATAGAAACAAACTTTCATGGTCACAATTTAGAATCATAATGAGCCGACATGCACGTCTCCGGACTGTGAGGAAGCCTACGCAGCTGGATTAAACCTGCACAGGGAGAACATGCAAGCCATGCATTCACACACATGCTTTTATCTTTTCATGTCTTCCTATTATTGTGGAGCTGAATTCATGCTGGAGTCACGCACTGAAAGGGAATGTGAGCGACCATGAAACCATCACACGTGGCTGTAAACCAAAACATCTGCGTTTCCATCCAGGTCACTTCTTTAGACTCAGCTGAATGATTGATCAATGGCTATGAGAACATTTTGTACCTAAAAAGTAAAGAGTACATAACCTTTCTGGATGTATGTATGCATAAATAATAAGGGGGGGGGGGGGGGGGGCTATTGTTCATAATAGAGCATGGAGAGTAGTATTTCCAGCCTGAGGAAAGAAAATGAAGCCTGCAGTCTAGTGGTGTGGCATCAGATACTTCTGTCTGGATGCCAGAGGGCAGTGCCTGGGGTGTGCCTGGGGTGTGCCTGGGGTGTTGTCATTTAGAATAGTGCATAGACGTCTCACCATTATCTATGATGTGATAAAGGCCTGATGTCCTGGGCAGTTTGTAACACCTCCTGCTGAGCCTTCTTGTCCGGGCCGTGCTCGTCTGCTAACAGTAAGGACCTGCAGCAGTTCACCTTCTCCACCATCATCTCAGCGCCTCAGAAATCCAAACATTAGCTTCTTAGTTTGTGGAGCTGGAGTTGTTTTCTGTGGACTTTCACAACTGTCAGTTGCCTTCCAATCTGCACTCTCACCATGATGTGTTGTCTGGCCATTAACAGTCTCCAAACTTCAAAATAGAGTTTCTCCATGTTTGGGAATTCAGTCACCGGTGTGACTCCAACAGGAGTCAGCGAAGAAACAACCCTGGGGGGCTTTGGTGTTGAGCAGAGGAGGTGTGGTTGCCAATCCAAACTGTCTGAGTTGTGTTGAAGTCCAATATCCAACTGCAGAGTGTGGCACTGAAGACCAGAGGGCCAAGTTTGTTTCCTGGGGTCATCGCATGAATGCTGAAATGGAGTCAACATGTTGTCATTTTACATGTTTGGAGGCAGAACTGAAGAAAAGGCCTCACAGAGCAATTTATCATTATAGAATATATGATTAGACTTAAACATCATCAACTTGACTTCATTGAAACATGATTATATGAGTGCATGCATAATATCAGAGCTGGTGGTAATTTGTGAATTCATGTCAAAAGGATTGATTTGGAGATTTTAATCGATCGTGGTGAAATCCTTGACTACATATAACAGCTGGACCGAGGAGTTTACTAAATGATCCTCCTTACATCACTGCCACGTAGATTTCCTACAGTGACACCTGGATGGGTTTAGAAACGAGAGTGGGACGCTGAGTAATGCCAACAGTTGCAAGCTTGACTAAAAACACTGACAGCTGCTAATTAGTGCTGAGTAACCAGACTAATACAGTTCTACAGTTTCAGTCACCAACACTTGGGCACAGATCTCTTGGCCAGGCTGTAACATACAGCAGACTGTTATTTGTTACTTTGTTACTCGTTAACACTAAAAATGTTCCAACAGTCAACAACACCACGAGCATGAACCACGGGTCCAGTTCAGTGATGGAGCAGAGAATGAGTAGCTAATGTGGCTACACACTTCTGACATCTGTCAGCCAAAGTTTTCTCTCTCTGAAGCCAGAACAAGATCCAGCTGGGCGAGACCGAAACAATAACTGCACCTGTCCAGCTGGCTATAAGCATCCAAAATCATTTTTATACATTTTCTTTGTAAAACGGTTAATTTTCATTGGAAAGTTGAGAATTTTGAACGAGGAAAGTCTGTGGAGATTAATGAACCTTTGAAGCAGCTTCCCATGGTCTGTTGGACTGAAATAAACCCTGGCCAAACGTCACTCATTTATTTGTCTATTAGTCATTAAACTGTGTAGAGTTATTGTAATGATTAAACCAGTTTTCCTGTGTAATAATAAAACAAGAGAATCGTTGAAATGATTCATCGGCAGACTGTAATGTTATTGTCAGCATTTTTCTTCCATTGGACCCGTTACCTTCATTCATGTGACAGATGTGTCAGTCGAAAGCTGATCTGCTGGTTGTGTTAAATATCAACACCGAGTTCTTCTGATTCCTCAGAGACATGGAGGACAAACACATCATAGACCATTTAACACTTTATTTCACTTCTAGGAGGGAGATGCGTCCTGCGTGACTCGTTGCAGCGGATCTCAAATGGTGACGGGCACCTGACGGTTTTATTACCGGGCACCTTATTCTAGTCTAAACAACAGCATTTCAGTAAGTTTCCACTACAAGATGCTTCCTCTTATCTGCTGCTCTACAGGCAAACATGGGCGTCCTCGACTGAAGGACACCTGTTCTATTTATTGTTCAGGGCTGTGTCCACTTAACATACTTCTATATGATTATATGGCAATTTTGATTAATATGAGATTAATATACGGCCCAGTGATAAAACACTTCAGGTAAGATCATTCCAACAGTTCCTAGAGCTGTTATATAACCACAAACTGAGGTTTGATTGGTCTCTCATTTGTAGCCCCTCCCACTCACTTGTCCACTCCTGCTGCCAATAAGCATAAAATACATCTGCTGATGTGGTTTAAAAAAAACAGTTTATTATTGTAAAAACGCAGCATTGAAATGTACAGAAAGGTTCACAGACACTTGTCTTTTGCACAATCACTCAGAACGATTTACTGCCTTTCTCCACTCATCGCACTCATCAGCGCTGTCCATTTCCCCAAATCCTTCTCTTAGTACTTTCATCCAAATCACCAGGTTACCAGAGCAACAGCTGCACAGAGCTTCTTCTTTTAAATAATCTGACCAAAGTGCTGCAGAGGGGCAGCAGCACAGCAGCTGTAGTTACACCGAAGGTCTATCTGTGTCTCAATTACCATTTTTATTTGTGGTTGAAGTAGTTACAGCGTGCAGAGAAGGTGTAAGCAGCCAGAATAAATCTGAAACCAGAGGGAGACACTGGTTCACCAATAAAGGGAGACTTTATTGTTTGCCACATATAAACATTCTGAGAATAAGTGGAAACAATTAACCGAAGGACTGAAATAAAGAGTGAGTCCGGTCTCATGGAAAACACGTGAAATAGTCATGAAAATGAATCACTGCACATGAATATGGACACAGGTTGTTTAGATAATATTGAATAAATTTCAAATGCACAAAAGTATCAACGGCTACACTTTAACCAGAAAGCTGATCTTTCTTCTTTTCACAGTATAACCTGAGTGTAGAAATCAAACTACAGTCTGAGAGACTTTGTGCACATGGACATAAACCATCGCAGGCTCATGTAAAAGTATGGCTGTGTGAACTAAAGAAGGAGGAGAAACGGGAGACAAAGGGACAAATATTACAGCTGAGATCATGGGAATGCAATCCAGTTCAGTTCAGTGGATTCAATATGTCCTTATTATTATTATTTATAGAGCAGTTGTTCAAGGCACGTTCTACTGTAAGGTAAAGACACTAAAATAATCAGTAAATCCCTCATGAATAAGAGCTGCGGTGAGAGTGGGAAGAAAAACTCTCACCATGAATTACTCAGTACTCCGGCCACATAACCACAGACACAAAGACGAATCTGTTTCTTCTGCTTTTTCAGCTGCTTCCTTTAGAGGTTGCCCCACCGTGACTCTACCTCACCAACCCTGCATATCCTCCTTCACTACATCCATGCATGTCCTCTTCTCTTCCTGCCAGCATCTGTAGTGCTCTTTTTTACCATGAAGTCATGCTGCCATCATCTCCTTTCTTAACCTTGCTTCAACAGCTCTTTTCTGTGGTTCATCAGCTTCATCGCTCTGTAGCTCCAGCTTGCACATCACCTTTGTTCTTGGAAACTGGTACCAGTAAACTTCTATCTTCCTCCAGCATCCTCTCATTCTCCAAAACTGTGTTGAACAGTGGGTGAAGAACATTCACTGCCTCTCTGCTAGACGTATCCACACCCACACAGGTATCTGAAACAGCTTCAGTGTTTTTAACATCATCATTTTATTCTTGGTCACAACCAACATCTTGAAGGCAGGAACCAAACCGAACTGTGCACCACAGCGTTGTCCAGCTGAGAATCATGGGTAGAGGTTTGAAAGTCATGTTGTCCAAACTAAACATTTGCTGCCTTTTGGCTACAGCTAGAAATTCTGTCCATGAAGATGATAAACAGAACGTCTGTCAGGGCAGATCCAGCAGGGTCCAACACCCAACGGTCTCACTTACTGATGGCAAAAACCAGCGCTCACTATAGTCGTACATGGACAGAATAGCCTATAACATTGGGCCTGAAATATCCCACACTCCCAAACCGTCCCTGACAAGACTCCCCAAGGGATGCAGAGATTTGCCTTCTCAAAGGATTGACTTACACTTCAGGAACATGTTTTAAAGATGTTCATATCTCAGCTTTCCACAAAGGAAGCCTCACACTGAAGGGTACAGTACGCTCACATGAAATCTACAGTACATTCAAGCTCCCACTTCAGATTTGGGATATTTTTGGGGCCCTTGTTGTCTAGACAATAGCTGCATGGACTGACAGTTGCCATGGAGAAATAAAAAGTGATAAAAATGATAACATGTCACTGTAAGATTCAGAGCAGAGTACACTGTGTACGATGACACCCTCCAGATTTAATTCTGAAAGAGCAGACTCTAATAGACTTCTTTAATCCTGATATGTGACACCGTGTACTTTGTAGAATAAGTCACCTGTTCCTCTCACTCTTCTCTCTGTGGAGCGATCTGGCCTGTTAGCTCCACCGGCGCCGAGTGCTAATTACTGACATTTCTCCTGAGGGGTCGTACTGCGCCGTGGGTGTCTCAGCACCTTTCATTCCATCAGTGGGGACACTCGCAAAGGTCACACTCCGCACAACACACACCGTGTAGTGAATCAATGAGTCAATCCGTGTGTGTGTGTGTGTGTGTGTGTGTGTCTGTGTGTGTGTCTGTGTGTCTATGTGTGTCTGAAAGAGAGAGACATGCATCCATTGTAGCGTCTGTGTTTTCGGGGCCCTCAGGTGATCAACACTGAAGCATTCATGCCTCAGTCAGTCCACATTCTTTTAATCCCACCTGTGCTTTTATTCGTAGCTATAATTTACAGATGTTCCCTAAATGCATCAAAAACATGCAATCATAAAGCTACTGTTTGTAAAGACGCACTCACTGATCCAAACATGAATGTGCAGGATGGTTGCAGCTTTCTCAGAAACTGCTCATCCACCAGTGTGTGAGTGATTAAAGTCACGTTAAGGAACCCAAAACCAAAAATTAAACAAATAGTGAGAAAAATGCCTTTTTTCAGCTTTCTTTATGAAAACCAGCTTGAGAGCATCAGGCTGACAAAGACTGATGTCAGTGGATGTCGTCACAATGAAAGCCAAACATTGTCTCTGCCATGAATGTGGAAGTCTGTGCAGTTCTTAAATACTTAAATATGGATTCAAAATGTGACTTTGCTATATTGTCTCCAAATAAGAGGAAAGCACCAAACCAAGCCCAGCTGACATAAACTCATTTCCCAGTTATCTTAATGGCTTTTGCCAAAAGAGAGAGGGAGCCCCTCCAACACTCCTTTGTCTCTCCCTCTCCACCCAGAGAGATCTCAGATATATGCTGAAGCTGAATCACGATCTGAATTTTGGCATATGTTTTTCTGCATATTTCCCACAAGTTGAATCTTAATAATAAGACTTGAATCATAAGCTGGCAACAAACAAACCACAGACTTCTTTCTTGCAGGCACATAGGCAGCTTTGCTGGGAGGATCATTTTATCAGAGATTTGTATTTGAGACGAGAGAGATAAATTTGATAGAGGTTTCATTCCAGAATCAGAAACCTTTAAAAGACCATTACAGCCACCCTCCCATATTGGACTGAATAAAGATTTGATTGCTATTGATCCCTCACTAACCTATCAGTCTACAGTTTGCTATATGTGCTGCAGACTCGTTATTCTAAACAGATTTGAAGTGGAACTGGGCCAAAAGTGCTTTAACAAAGGCAGATTATTGCAGATTAGAGGTTTCCCTCTGCGTGCTTTGTTTTTCCTGCCCTTAAACATTTACCCATACTCTCACTCAGGCCTGATGTTTTTACACTAGTTTCATTAAGGTTCATTTTCCCCAAAGGTTCAGAGCACAACTGTGAGTGTTGTTAATCAGGGACGTGAAGTCCAGGCTGTGTGTGAGCAGCAGGGTTGTGCGCTGCCAGTTTCAGGTGATGGTTGTTATACATTTGCTTATCTAAGATGGCATCTCTTCTGCGCATGTGCATCTCCTTTCCCCCTCAGCTGCCTGTCAGACCCATCAACACATGCAGAGAAAATGTCAGAGAGGAACGAGGCTGATATCGCCAATCTCTGCCTCCTGCCTCAAAAACAAATTAAAATCAGCAGCACTGGATATTTTTGAATGACAAACATGCACAGCAGGTTTCCTCCCAGAGTAGAAAATATCAATGCAAATGTTTAAAGGTACGGTTTGGTTTATTTTAGTCAAAAGGTATATACCAACATTTAAGAAAAAAGGAGTTATAGTTTACGTGATGATAAACCTCGTCCCCACAGCCAAGCAGAACTTTTCTTCGTCTTTTCTTGTTGACAGTTTTGACCTGAGGATCAGTTCACAGTTCATCCTGCATGTTAGAAAAAGAAGAGCACGGTCGCTGCTTTCAGGCGTGGCCTCTTCTCAAACAACGAGAGCCAGCTCTCATCACCAGCACTAATCCTTCACACAGAATTAATGTCATGTAGACACAATCGTTGATTTTTGCTCTTTGCATAACTACTCTGAGGTTTGTGGTGAAATCACAAAGTGTAAGTTGTTAGTAAAAAACTTCCACGGAGCGATTTATGAACAGAAGCTGGACTGGAGGTCATGTAGACATGCCCAAGGAGACATCGTGAAGAAGAGATTTGCCAAAAGTGAAAAATTATAAAGTTGTGCCACAGTCAAGCACCAAAACTCTCCAAGCAACTACAGCATAAATACGGCGTCTGATCGACTGCAGTGATGGAGCCGTGATCAGTCCTGGAGTCCCTGATTTGTTGCTCGAGCATCGCTTCTTGGACCAGTTGTGCTCTGAGTGTTTGAGCTAACATTAAGTTACCTTAGTTGTCACCCTGACATCTCATTTCACTGTTACACCAATGACATGTCATTATATCGCCGTCAACACCTCTTCAGACTTGGACACTGCAGAGTTGCCTACTGGATGTGGGAGAGTGGATGTCACAGAACTTTCTGCAGCTGAAATCTGACGAAACCAGTTTTATCACTGGTCCTCTGTCAGCAAGTTTTACCATGCTGCAGGATAACCACTGGTTTGACCAAAACAACAGTTTTTGACAGCATGTGTGTAAGAATGAGGCGTATAGAGTTGTTTTGTTAACAACGCACGCTGCTGACATCACTGTCTGTAGTTCAGTTTCAGATTGGACAGAGTACAGAGATTTATGGGTGATTTATGGGTGATTTATGGGTGATTTATGGGTGCCTTCTGATGGCACCTTTTTTGAAAGCCAAGCCCTTTGGGTAACTAGAAACCCAATATTCTTCTCCACAGATAACTCTCCTGCATATGTTGTTTTACTGTTGCTAAGACTTGAAGAAAATCGCACACCTCACCGGAGAGAAAGATCGGATTGCAAGGTAATTACACTGAAAGACACGCAGGGAAGACAAGTGATTAACAGCTGTGGAAATGCCACATTTGAGGTGTGCTTGTGGTTTTTAAAAGCATATGGGCAAGAATAGATGACGCCCCGAGGGGGTTCACGGATGCTCTCGGTATCCCACAGTGTTGTTAAAAGTCTGAGGTTGTTACAGGAGGAGAGATGGCAGTCACTGTTAGAGGCTCTCGTGCTGTTTGCCTCTGCAGCCATCACCGTCATTCTGCCTCAGCGGGAACAGAAAAGTAAATGAGAGACGTCTGCTCTCATTCTCTGGAGGGGTAGTTGGAGTTCTTTAAATCCCCGAGGATAAACTGAAAGATGCCAGTCTCCTCCTGTCTCCAGATTCTGGATTTGACAGTAAAGTCCTTGGACTTTATGTTTAAGGTTGTGTTTGTCTGCACATCTGTAGCACAACACACACACATGCTCAGTGAGTCACCTGCTGAAAGGGCGAACTTCAAATCCACCGACCAAATGTCAGAAACAAGGTGGATGAAAACACATTGTGATATAGCAAACATATAACTCTTCTCATTGGCTCCGCCTTGTTCCGGCGTGTCACTTCTCATCAGCATGACCTCATTCCTCAACACCTGATGTGGACCTTGGTAATTTCGTGGACATCTAAAGTGGTTGTTTAGTTATTTGCAGGTTTGGGCAGCATGGGGCAGGTAGCCTGGTGATTCTTACTGGATGCGTGTCCAGCCGGGATTCAAACCCGTGACCTATTGTTTCAAAGACAGTCATGTTGCTACCACACTAATGTTCATGGTATTTCAAAGAGTTACATTAAACATCATCTGGAGTTTAATGCACTCTGGGATGAGAACGCTCCTCCTCCTCGCTACCTGTACACACAACTTTGGAGGTGGTCCTTGATGCACAGCATGTGTGTCTCTTGGCATTGTTAGATAATGGTCTTGCAGTCCTAAAACATTATAAGGGACGACCGTGGTTCAGGAGGATCAACCAGGAATTAGAGGTTTGTGCGCTGTTCAAACCTTTCTGATGCATTTTGTCTGTGCTTGTGTTTTACTGTCACTCACTGGTTAAGTTGGGACTGACACACACGTCCCTCTTTTGTCATTTGGGCATCAGAGCCATCTGAGCTCAAGCTCAGTGATGATCAGCATCCACATCTGAACAGCTACGCTCCCAATACTTTTAATCTTGATAATTAAAATGAAATGAGAGACAAAGATAAGCAACATGGGAATCCATCAGCACGACTCGTTTTTACAGACAGCCTCTGATGGCCACTCGAGAAACTGCAGTTTTTGACATTTTGTTTTTGTTTCCTTTGCCTCCGTATTGAACATACAGATAAAAGTTTCTAAAGTTTAGACTGCTCCTCTGGGAGTTCTGCTGCTGCGGTCTCTGGAGAGCCTTTGCCTTCATTGTGATTGATGATGATCAATTCCTGAAGACGAACAGGCGCATACCTTTCTGGTAAAAATAGGTAGCTTAGACAGTAAATGAATCTATTGTTCCATTGTTAATGGAGACGGGCCAAATACTCGTTGTCTTTCACTTGTTGAGAGTAAATTTTGCATAAAATCTTTTCCATTTTTCCCGGGGCTTTCTATCATCCTGCTCCTCACCCTTCTCTCTCTCTCGCTCTCTCCTGCTACCACATCACGCAATTTCATGCTCTCCTGGGGGAAGCGTCCATATTTGTTTATCTTTAAATAACCTGTTTATTCCCCCAGAATGTACTTGTTCTACTCGGAGGATGCTGGGGGGGTGTCAGCATGCGGGGGGCGACCTACGGTCCCTTTCATCTCTGCTTTTCATTTATTATTCAGTCCCACCAGCAAGTCTGCAACGAAAGGCTTCACCTCGCCCTTATCAGGCCTGCTTCCAATAATTATATTCCTGTTATTAGTGCTCTGCTTTCTTTACTAGCACACACACACACACACACACACACACACACACACACACACACACACACGTTTAGTTTTTTTAAATTAATGTTCGAAACAACAACGATTTCAAACAGGAAAAGAAATCAGTGGAGCCACATCGACTGCTGGTTTGTTCATTGATTAAAACACGATGTGGTTCACTTATGATGCAGCTCCATTGATTCCCTACTTTCTGTGATTGTCAGATTCTACAGCACAGATTACAGTTGTAGTGGCAATGCTTTTCCCTTTCTTTAACACGTGTCTGAGAGTGAAAGAGGAAGTTCTGTGCATGTACTTCTCGCACATCCTTAGCAGGAACTTCGCTTTGCCCTGGAGACTACAAACTAACTTTTTCTCTCAGTTTGCCTGACACTAGATTCTGCCTTTCAAAACACAACCCAGGAATCATCAGCATTATACTGCTCTTAGTTTTATGGGTGTTGGTTTTGCAAGAAGATGATGATGAAGAAAGTTCATCCATCCATTTTGTTCCACCGATCCATTTGAAGGACACAAGGAGCTTAGAGCAGTGGTCATTGGACAGGTTACCTGTGGCAATGTTTTTGAGTTGTGGGAGAATCAATATCAAACCAGGAAGGCCAGCCTGCATCTGAACCCTCAACCTTCCTGCTTTGAGAATACAAAGATGGCCCTGACGTAATGAACACTTATTCAGGATCATGTGATGTATAATAATAATCTAATATAGGCCACCACTAAACAATAACTGGTTAATTCAGACCTTCCCAAAGTGCGGGGCCCGCCCCCTAGGGGGGGGGCGCAGAACCATGGCAGGGGGGGCACGGGATGAAAAGGGGGGGAAAAAATAAAACGTTGGACACTGCTAGCACGGCGCCTACACAAACGCACAGCAGGAGATGAAGCATCGCTGAATATGTTTCCAAACCAACTTCATTCTGAGCCAAAGACTAGAAAATATGGTGAAGCACATCTTCCCTTTGGTTTCACCTGCACAGGTGCAGAGGTAGGTCTCCCTGCAGGATTGGTTTTCCCTTCATCAGGAGCAGCGCTGGGCTGTTTAAATCACGGACAAACAGGATCCCACATTCTTGATTTTTAGTTCAAACACTTGTTGTAATGACTAACTACTCCTGACATTTTGGAGATGTTTGCTCTTTATACAGTAAAGTTACAGCTGGATACAAATAACATCAGGCTGATCCTGATACAATTTGTTCCCTCAGTTCAAATCACGGACAAAGAGAACTGCATGTAAAACCTGCAGACAGTCAGATTAACAGTATTTTGTCTCTATCATTCTGCAATTCATCTCATGTAAACAATAACGTGGCCACAGCGTGATGTGAATAAAGGCACATACCTTTGACGTGGCGTGACGAACTCTGTATTCCTCGTCCACACGTAAACGCAAAAAAAGAGTTTTAAAAATCTCCGTTTTCGCTGATTCGAAACGCCGTTTACATGTGAACGAAACAGCTGTGTGTTCAAAAATACCCGTGTAGGTGCGGACGCAGCAAAAAAGTAGTTTATTTTCTTACTACCTGTAATTTATTGCAGATTACTTGTATTTGCTTAATTGATTACTGAATGTTTGAGGTGAGAAATAAACTGCAATGGAGCAAAATATGGCCGTGTGTGGTTGGAGGATGTGTTTGTGCGTGTGTTTGTGCGCGTGCACGTGCGGGGGGGGGGGGGGGGGCGCAAACATTTTTCTTGTAAAACAAAGGGGGGCCCAGCAAAAAAAGTTTGGGAACCACTGGGTTAATTCATACACATTAATGTCATGTTTCTGGGTCATTGGACCCATTTTTCTATATTTTGCATTGATTTTGTTCCTTTTCATGTCACAAAGTCTGTTGGTAATTTCTGGTTCATGTTCTCTTCTCTGTTAGGCTCTTTTTTTGAGCCTTTGTCTCCTGTGAGAATCTGTCTTGTCGTCTGTGTTTAGGTTGCATATCGCTCCCTCGCCCTCTGTGCGTCTTAGTCATGTCGTTGTGTTTCGTCTGCCTTTTCCGTTCACATGTTTCCTTCCATGTTCCCTTCCATGTGTGTCACGTGCATTCATGTATGGTCTCTCCAGTCGGTCATGTCTCTGTCTCTCCCTCCATGTCTCATCTCCGTTATCTGTATCCATGTTTCCTTCTATGTGTCTCCTCCCATAGTTTGTCTTGTTCTGATGTGCGGTCCTTTGCAGCTGTAGGATTTTACATTCAACCTTCTTTGGATAGAAGAATGAGATAAATAAAGATAAAAATAAGTTTAAGAGGTAATGCACACATTATACACAGAAATAAAATATATAAATGTATCTGCAGGTACAGTTCAGGTTCCACGTTCTCAGCATTAACTTTTAGTTCCCAGTCTAGTTTATTGTTTAGCTTCGTCTACGGTTGCCAACTTTTTAACTTTCAAATAAGGGACACTATGGAAACACAATGCACAACCAGCTGGGCACAGTGTGAATGTGCACTGTATGTGACACTGCAGGCTGTGATCAATATACGGGAAATTTAAGGTAGAATCAGGGACAAAACAATGTTTGCTCATTATACAGGCCGTCCCGGCTACAACGGGACAGCTTGGCAACCGTGGCTTCCTCTTAGTTCTCCTGTGCCCTTTGTTTTTGCTTATTGCTAACCAGCCTTTAAATGAGTGTTTCACACATACAGTAATGTTTCTGTGAAGGTTCTCAGTCATCCAGGTCATCGTAGGCTAAGAGTCATCTGGACTTCTTTAGGTGGTCTGAAGACGTTTCACCTCTCATCGGAGAAGCTTCTTGGGTTCTAACTAGCTCGCCTCAGAACTGAGACTAAGTCCTTAGACTTAAATTAATGTCGTTGCCACACGTCTGCTCTTGGTTTTACACTACGAACAAAAGCTCTGCAGCTGCAGCCTTTTGACAGCTAGTAAGTGATATCTATGGCATTAAAATTCCCAACAGATAAAGTGGAAATCATGTGGCTGTTACTTCATCAGATTCCAACTATACCTTGTATGTCAAAGACGGATGCATTCTCCAAGTCCCTCTGCATGTTGATGCTATATTTTGATGCCTGCATGTAGGCTTTTTGGAGCCGTGTGTTTATCATATTTAGATTAAAGGGTGGAGTGCTTAATTGCTAGCTAAGGCGAGCTAGTTAGATTAGTATAGCATCTGTAATATAGTGGCAGGAAAATAGCAGAATTTCAACTGGGATTACAAGAAAAAGCTGAAGACATTGAACTGCTACCAAACAATCCATCATCCATCTGCCGGATGCAGCACAACGCTGTAACTGATGAGACCCAGAGGCTTTAATGCTTCCATCTCAGTGCCAAACAACACGGGACTCAAACAGAGGTCAAGTATCCAAATCTATATTGGTGGAGTGGCATGGACCTCAGTAACAAGTGGTTTTAATCCAATGCATCAGTCTATATCAAAAATAATCATTAATAATAATTACTAATACACTTTATAATATCTTGATGCATCTCAATCATCCAGGTAAGTAAATCTCCAAAAGTTGATTCTGTTCATCTGGACGTAGCGTTTTGTGGGAGAAACGTTTCGTCATCATCAGGTGACGTCTTCAGTCTCAGCTGCAGGTTTCAATCTTATAAACAGGACATTTGCATAATGACTGAAACCAGCCCACTGAGGGAACAATGGGCTGGGAGGGCAGTTCCTTAATCATAATTATGCAAATTCTCATGACCATTGATCAAAGACCACTGATCAATAACCATTAGTACTATTTACAGATAGTTGGGGAATGGCTGCAATCACAGCATTGTAAGATGGTGACAGATGTTCCCTTAGGCCCCTCCTCGATTCAGAGATGGTCTTTCCCTTTTCACGTAAATGGCCTCCTTGACTCCGCCCTCAAACCAGCGTTCCTGCCTGTCCAGGATGTTACATCCTCATCATTGAAAGAGTGTCCACTGGCCTGTAGGTGTGAACAGACTGCAGAGTCCTGGCCTGGCGAGGCTCTTCTGTGTTGTGCCATCCTCTTAGCCAGAGGTTGTTTGGTTTCCCCGATGTATAAATCCTGGCTCCTCCTGCACCTAACAGCATACACTATGTTACTCTGTGCAAATGTCCTGTTTATAAGGTTGAAACCTGCAGTCAGCTGAGACTGAAGACGTCACCTGGATGAGTGACGAAACGTTTCTCCCACAATACGCTACGTCCAGATGAACAGAATCAACTTTTGGAGACACTTTATAATAATTCTTATAAAAATATGACATCATACTGTAGCAGTGCAAATCCTCCTAGAACTGTGAAAGTAAGAAAATCCCTCAGTACACACTGGACTCAGACCCACTCTTTTCTCAAGTGCTGCAGGGATTTCATTCAAGTCTTTCACAGACTACTGAACTGTAGCACCTGTACAACACACGCTGGTACGTCTGTACGAAACAATACTCTGACAGCATTTTGTTTCCAGTTTGGTGTGAACCTGAGAAAACCACCAGCGCAGTTTGAGAAACACTTATAAACACACAAGCAAAGAAAACACAGAACATCTTTGTTTCACAAGTTTTCTGTGTTTGCAGGTATAACTTTGAGGTGTGTAAATGTTTGTAGTAAAGGAATACATATTTAAATCAGTGATTTACTGAATTCAGTTCAATAAAAGTATTCAAGCCTCAGTCTGGCTTTAGCTATGACCAACAACAAGAACAACCACAGCTTCATCTGTGATATTTCAAGATTCAACAATAAATGTGGAGTAAAAAAAACAAAAAATAATCTTCTGAGGATCAAAGTTGTCTAAAGTCTCCCTGCATGAGAACAGAAATTTAAATAACAATAATGATCATTTGTATTTTGTTTGTAACTAACTTTGTTCTTGTTTTCACGCCAACAGCTTGATATTTGAAACTGAACATGAAACAAAACCTCTCAATAATTTCTCGATATATCAAAACTATCTGTAACGAGGGGTCACATCATATTTGGAATAAAAGAAAAAATACTTTGGCTTCGATTGAATTTGTAGGGAAATAGTAAATTCAAGCATCAGAAACTGATTATGCTCTTATTATTCCAAGAACCTTTTATTCCATACGAACTAAAGCTTCCGTGTAAAAATTAAAGGTTAAAAATGACAAAGCTGCTGTGAATTCAATGTTGCTGCATGAACAAAACAAAACGGTTTAATGAGAGCTGTGGAATAAGGAATTGGGAGGTTAACAAGAGAGCAGAATAATCCACATGATGAAGCTGAAATCAGAAAATCAGAAGCTGAAGCGAGAACCAGCTCATTTATCAGTTAATAAGCGGAGCGTTACTGAGGACAGAGCTTTATTTAAAGAACCAAACCAGAGAAAATGTGCCTACATCCTTCTCAGCACTCCTTTTAAATTAGATTAATTAACCACTGCAGATGAAAGGAACAGCCTCAAGTGAAGAAATGCGTCTTATCTGTCAGCATGTGTGTGCGAGACAGAGACGGTGAGACGGTGCACCTGACTAACAGTGCAGATATCCCACAGAAATAGCAGCACAGACAATTTACTCTCAGTGGGAGCTGCTGACGCAGCCTGCAGTGTGCGATTTTCAGCTGATTGGGAGTCGCTGAGCTCTCTTTTCCTGCACTGGCCTTTTGTTGTGGGGAAGCTCTGGCATACATATGTACCTGCCCCTCGTCTCTGTAGAGCTCATTGATTTTCCTCTTTTCTCAACCACCGAGCCTTTCCCTCAGATCAATGCTCCCGAAAAGCTTTTTCACTACAGAAATGTCAGGCGTTAACTAGTGGAGCGTGAAGGGCAGAGACTGTTTCCAGGTTCAGCTCCTGCAGAAGAGGCTCGGGGCTTTTTGAGGAGAGCTTGGAGATGTCGGAGGCTGACAGAAGAAAAGCAGGAGAGGCAGGATCCAAATCGCCGGCTGTCACTGAGATTGCCCTGCCAGAGCATTCATATAAGTGCAAAATGTAGGTATTTATACAGGTGCGCTCATTTTCTCTCCATTAACACAAATGAACTGTCACGTACAGACGCCATTACTATACACGGGTACTGGGAGAAAGCATGGCCCTGCCATATTTTACTCAGACGTTTAGAAATTGGGTGTAAAAGTCCTGCAAATTGCTTTAATTTTACCTCTGGACAGCCAACTAAATTAAATTTAGGTTACTAAGTCTGACTTCAGGAATATCTGCAAATTGTTTGCAAGAAATACTTTGCAGGTACTGTGCACAGAAAAAGTTCTGGGAGAAAGAAAAATGAACCTGAATAAGAAGCGTGTTTCAGCCGACGTGTTTCAGCCGGCGTGTTTCAGCCAACGTGTTTCAGCCGGCGTGTTTCAGCCGACGTGTTTCAGCCGGCGTGTTTCAGCCGACGTGTTTCAGCCGGCGTGTTTCAGCCGGCGTGTTTCAGCCGGCGTGTTTCAGCCGACGTGTTTCAGCCGGCGTGTTTCAGCCGGCGTGTTTCAGCCGACGTGCTCCACGGCCGTCAGATAAAGCAGGAACATCTGGCATTGTGTGGGCTGATGTCTGAGGAAAAAAGGAAACAGAACAATGGGAACAATTTAAATGTATAAAAAGAATCCAAATAGAATAAGATACAGAAAAAAAAAAATCACACAATGACATTAAACAGAAGCAAATGAAATAAAACAGATAGTGTTGGCTGCTCCATCAGAAACAAGATAACATTCTGCCTCTGGACTAATTACACTGCTGGCTGCTTGTATTTGTCAAAGTGATGATGTGTTTTCTATGATAGTTTAACAGGATACACAGCTTCATCAAATGTGTGTGCTACAGTAGAAACTCTATTAAATCAGTCCTTCCATCCATCTGCTGCCTTCACATTCAGACCAGTGATTTGATATCGTTGCATTTCCAGGGTTTTACACAAACTTCAGCAGCTCAAATACATGTTCAATATAAAATATATCAAAAAGTCAGGACAAAGGTAAGTACATAAAAAATGAATGGGGACGTCACCTGGAATAGTTTGCATTTAATAGATGTGCCTTGTTGAAAGTTAACACGTAACTAGCCAAGTTTAAACTACTACTCGTGTTGTCAGATAGCCTTGTTTTAACTGAGTAATCCACATTAGCGTATGTAAGGAACAATACGAGTCCGCTGTTACTTCATTCTGGCTCCACAGTTTCGCAGGCCTGTGTTTTTGTGATGCCATTTCAAGCTGTACAGAGCACCTAATAAGTCAGGCACAGGAAGTCAGGCACAGGAAGTCAGGCACAGGAAAGGGAAAGTGGATCTGGCCAACTTCAAAATAAAAGAACCACGCAGACTAAAGCCGCCATTTCTGAAACAATCTCTGTGACTTGAAGTTATGCAGAATTTCCACACACGTGCTGCAGAAGTTCGTATGATTTCCCTGATGATAATCTTATCTAACAGATGAGAGTATGAGGTATTCCAAACCTGTAAAACACATGTTTAAGAGAAAGTAATCACCGACTTTCATGCTTTCCACAGCATTGAGCCTGTGATCAAAGTACAGCTGAAGCACCCAGGCTCATAAAGGTCATGTGGGAAGCTGCACACTCTTCACCTGCAATGGTCACTGTGTGGTAGTTTATCTTTATTCATCACAAGAAATCAAATGAGAATCTTAAAGAAATGTGGGCTGAAGCTAAAGCTTGTATAACACCTGCCAGTGATACAACAATCAAGTAGAAGATGTTAAATCAATAAATAATCAGTAAACTCAGATTTAAATACAACTGCATGAAAAGATCAACCATCAGTATCTAATTTTATCAGGACAACAGTCCCGAAGTTTAGCCGCAGTAACAAACACACAGGAAAACTTCATATTGGTCCATGTTGGTTATGCAGTGTTAAACAGCTGTAACCCATAGACTGTAGCAGACTGACAGCATAATCTCAAATAGCATAAACTATTTATTTGCAAAGTCAGATTTTTGAGTCCAGGTTTCTAATCATGCGGCAAAGACTTACCAATCACAAGTCAGTAATGTCTTAATGCATACCGTGCTATATCACTGTTAAGAGGACGAGGTTTTTGCTTTTGCTACCAGACGGTGCGCCCTCTGCTGGCCATTAGAAAGAATTTGGGCTTCAGCTCCTTCTGGGAGCTTTGTTTGATTTTGTATTTGCAGGGTTTGTTCCCTTTGCACCATTTTGGGGGGATATCCAGTAAATAATGTGGTTTGCTATAAGGAGCAGTCCTCCAGGTTTCACTAGAGTAAAAATCTATTATTTTATTAGGCTTTTACTTATTCTCTCTTTTGGATCCAAAAACTTACAAATGTTAAAGCTTCGGGACGTGGGGCCAAAATGCAGCAGTTATCAGCTGGTTGATCCTCTTTTATATGCACAGTTTATGGTTTGCCCTATTCAGGAATTCTTTGCTGCTTTGATTTAACAGAGAACAGCTTTAAGAAATAAAACATCCACAGAGTCAGAAGGTCAAATGTGTGGAACACAACAAAAATACACCCTGAGTGGAAAACACGGCACAGGTCGGAGAAGTTGCTGTCTTTTTGCAGTTAAAGTAATGGAGGTTAGCAAGCACATTGATCTGTTTTCTTCCTACAGATCCTTCAGATGGAGAGGGGAAGGTTGCATCCTTTAGTTAGTTCAGGTGTTGTGTCCTTGAGTTTATTGGTGAGACTTAAACAGGAATGTAAATGTTAATAAGGAAATGGGGGAAAGCTCGAACAGCCGGGTCAATAGTTCAGTGGCAATAAAAGTCTAAAGCTGCCTTTAGGCACCGCAGGTTTCATTCACAGCACATTCAGGTCAGATGCCTGCGTGCTGCTGGTGTGATACAGGACAGAAACACTGATGTGATGTTCCACACATAGTGATGTTTGACCTTCTGCAGAATATCAAGTGTGACGCTGAGACACCTCCACAGTAAAGGCTTTTTATAAAGGTTCATGAAAGTAAATGAATGTATCTCATTAAGACTGTAAAACTACTTTTTCTATAGACATGTCAAAGGCTGATGTGGTGATAATGGACTCTAAGGCCAAGGCAGAGTTTCACAGACTTGTTGACTTTGAGGAAAACTCCCACAGAGACCATGGCAACAAGGAGACAGGTCAGGTTACTGGGAGAGAGAAGAGGCAGGGGAGGTAGGTTAGTCAGTTAAGATCATCTGGACTGACCTACCAGAGATGTTCCAACAAATGTTCTGAGACTAGCAAGGACACCAGCCACTGGTTTGCTCTGTGGCACCAGCTGAGGTCAGTGAGTATTCCAGTAAAGTCCAAGTGGAACAGACCAGTTCAACAGACACAGGTAAGTGGATCAGAGAGGTGAACTGCAAAGCAGGAAAACAAGGACGTTAGGCTAGAGAGTTTACAGGGACATAGGAGAGTCATAAAGGAGCTTTATGAGCACTCTGGAGATGCAGACAATGACTGGGTGCTGGAGCTGGTCCTTAAGTGCTGGTTATTGAGGCTGATGAGCAACATGAGCTGACCGAAGAGCAGGAAACCAGGAGACAACAAAAACCCAGTGAAGGGCTATGACAATACACACATTTAGTCCTTCAGGTGCATCTGGTGGAGTTTCTACATTCATTACACAAAGCAATCATTTTACAGAGCTACAGTTATGAAATGTGGTGTTTTAACCAGAGAACATGATCTCTTTATTCATCTAACATGTTTCCAGCGTTTGCTCTGTTTGAGTATTTGTATTGAGCCATATTTGTTATTTTTCTTTAGCAGCCACTTGAGGCAAACCTGCCCTAAAATCAGTTTTATTCATCATCCAGGTCTGTGTCCAGAGACACATCAATATGTTTGCAGTTCGTTGTTATAGGACTATTTGATTCTTCCTGCAGGGCTTTGGTAGGCAAACATGGAAAAGTGATATGTGACATATCATCGACTGATAATATGCACCGTGTTTGGAAAAGTCTGGAATAAATATGAAAGGAGGTGAAGGCAAAACATTTGTTCCATAGTAGCAAAGCTGATTAAAGGTCTGTTTTAATTCCAGCATCAGCTGAGCAACATTTACCTGCCACTGATTGCAGCCCAGTTTGACCTGTTTGTGACAATCGTGGAAATGTTGCTTAGCAAATCATGAATAATGGTTCTGAAACCAAACACATGGGCACTTACCAACTCTACCATTACATTTGAGTGCTGGAGATAATGACCAGGATTCAGCTTCTTCCAGTGATGCCATTCAACGAAGTTTGAGCATGTCAAAATGGACAGAAATTTACATTTCTGCATGGTACACCCAGGTTACTTTTAAAATGTATTCCACTACAGATTACAGATTACATGCCCCAAAATGTATTTTGTAACTTATTCCGTTACGTTACTCAATGAGAGTAACGTATTCTGAATACTTTGGATTACATAATATAAATACAGTGGAACCCCGACTTACGAATACCCCATTTAACAAAAAATTCAAGTTACGAAGGCACTTAACGGCAATATTTCTGCCCATGTTACGGCAAAATGCCCGCGTAACGAAATCCACTAGCTCTTATTGGCTGAGCCCACAATGCCCACAATGCCTTCCGAATCATGTGACGACCTCCTTGGCTTTCGTACTTGAGCTTCGATGTTCCACTTGAACGACGTATTGTTGTTGCAGTTAGCAATTAGCCTATAGCCTATCGTTCACTCAAAAGGCGCGATGGCTGCTTCGACTTACGAAAGACCCTCAGTTGGGGTTCCACTGTATCATGCTTTTTACAACTACATGAATGTACTATTGCTGTGATTATTACTATTACTGAAGGTTACTCTCCACACCAACACCAACTAGATGTTTAAATCTTAACATAAATGAGTAACAGTAGGTGGACATTAGGTAAGGCTGCACTTTTTGCAGCGATCTCGTATAGAAAAGTATTCGTATATAAAACAGGTCCGCGGCTCTGAACCGTAGTAAAGGGATCTCTGGCTAATACGGTGGGTTCGTGTCGGCTCGTAGCTGAAAACTAGCTTTACTTTGTTGTCTGGGTCAACTTTGCTAGCAGAGACAGAGAGAGGCGTTGAAAGGCTGCTCCAACAGAACTTATTGTTTCAGAGGAAAACACGAACAGGGTGTACAGTCGAGTCTTAATAGCTTACTTACAGCTGGGCTCGTCAGGCTCTCTTCTTGGCTGCAGTGGTTATTATTATATTTACATGCTTCCAGCTCCCGTTTCTGCTCGATGACAGCTCGTACTTTTCCTTTTTCTCCCTCCCTCGCTCACAGACACATAAGCAGCACAGACTACACTGCCCATGATGCTTTAGGGCGATGCCTGTAACACTCAGCCTGTTGCCTTCATACTAAATAAGTTTTTGAACAGTAAATTTTTAAAATAATTCTTCTCATCATTATGCGGCTGCAAGTGGAGGTGACATGGGCCACAAGAGATTGAGGCATTTGAGCCTCTTATTGCACGTTTTGTTTGGGTTTCCACTAGAGATGGCACGATACCACTTTTTTATGTCCGATACCGATATCATAAATTTGGATATCTGCCGATACCAATATGAATCCGATAGTGTGTTTTTTAATCAATAAAACGTTTTTTTAATATCTTGCTGCATTTTGTATAAGTTTATACTCAAGTTTAAATAAATAACAACACTAAAGCTATTCTGTTATACCTGTATGTAAAAAATACACTGCGCCCAAAATATTTCATAGTTCAGCAACACTGATCAATCTAATAAACGTAAACCTGCTCCATCCTCCCTATTCTGGTATTTTAAAGAGTACTTAGCAGAAATATCAAGCAACCTAGCTAATAGGGTTGCAAACTCCCAGCAAAACAAAAAAATAGGGAACCACCCTCTTCCTCGTGATGCTTAATCAATGTAATCAAATTTAATTTGATGCAGGGGGAAAAATGCACAGAAAGAAATTATTTTTCAAGAATAATTAAATAGATTCAACATCTTTCTTCAACAGAATTGCAGACCGCACAGATGGTATCCTCCCAAAGGAAAAAGTAGTATAGCTTACTAGGGTATGTTAGACTTAACAGTTACTATATACAGTAATGGACTTCTATACATTTTACATCAGATTAAAACTTTGGGTGTAAGAGTCAGATAATTATTTATTAAAAGCTAGACATTTTAAATGAGAATAAGAAAGAAAAGTATGTCTTTGTGCCCCCTTTTCCCTGTTCATGCCCTATCGGCCCCCCTGGCTAAACTTTGCTAGATCCGCCCCTGCACAGTTACGTCAGCTGTAGAAAAAGATCCTGGTGTAGAAAGTAATATTAAATAACTTCTAACAACAGCTTATCAAGCTTAATAGTGCTGCTGTTGTTCAGCCGCTGGTTTCCTCTTTCTGGTGCAAAGTGGGCCAAAAACAAAGAAGAGAGACAGACTCGCGACAGAAAAGCCGATCAGCTGATCATTAAGCAGTTTCACGATAGAAGTAGCAGCAGGAGAGAGAGAGAGAGAGAGAGGCAGTCGCTCCATATATGTGTTGTTAAGCTTAAGGTGGGAATGCTTTACAAACATTCAGAGATGAACTTACACACTTGCTTTACTTCTCTCTGGGAAAACTTCCTCGGAGATGAAATGCTGGTTTGCTAGCAAGGCTACAAATACACACAGCCCTCTCTCACGTGATGCACACTGCTGCGACGTGCTAGGGTTATGAGCCGAGTTACGCCGTGTAGCAAGTTTTGTGAGGTGCTTTTTTGATATTTAATGGATCGGATTACATTTTTTATTTCTCGCCGATATCCGATCCAGTAATTTGGGTCAGTATCGGACCGATACCGATACGTAATATCGGATCGGTCCATCTCTAGTTTCCACCAGCGAGGAATCACCAAAAACAGAGAGGGCATAGCCTGACATATGAAACAGGAAAAGACCGCCGTGTAATCCATTTATTTCAACAAAGTAACTGTAATCTGATTACCACCTTTTTTAAACGGTAACTGTAATGGAATACAGTTTCTCATATTTTGCGTTTTAAATACGTAACGGCGGCACATGTACTCCATTAGAAAAGGAGAGAATAATCCTTTAATTGTCCCACAAGGGGAAATTTGGTTGTATCAGCATGTCAGGATTAGTGTCATGGATGAGAGAAGGAGGACCCAAATGCTGGACTCACAGGTAGGTAGGTGAAGGTTGGTGTTTATTGTCGATGGAGTGAACAAACAGAACAGGAGTAGGAAAGGGCTGGCTGGGCGACTGACTGACTGACTGAATGAATGAATGAATGAATGGCTGGCTGACTGACTGAACGCAGGCAGAAACGACAACATAACATCAATGACACGACAAGGGCTGAAGGGAAGAGAGGGCTTAAATACATGACTAACAATGACAACGATTGGAGACAGGTGAGTGAACAGCTGAACATAATGAGCTAATGATAAATGGGAAGAGGACTGAACATACCCATATGGAAAAGATATCTATAAATCTTATAAAGTTTGTATCTGTCTTGTGTGAAACTTGTATGAAAAGCACACAAGAGTGAAAACAGATATAAGATCCCTTGAAAAATTATATAAATGAAACTTGTATGTTTTGGATACTTACTAAAACAATATATGAAAGTAATGAGAAAGTGGCCACTTTCATGAGTAAATCATATAAGTTTTTACTATTTCTTTTCCATGTGGTAATGCACACAGACCAAGGCTAACACAATAAAACAGGAAGTGGAACAGGCAGTAGATAAACAGTGAACGTGAACTGACACAGCAGCGTTACTCCCCAACACTGAACATCCAAAAAGTCTGCCTGCTTCAATTTTTGTGTTTTTTATTCATCTGTTTCTAATGAACAGTTTCTTAGTCCACAACCAATCGATGACATCACAGTGGCTCTTTTTCTGTATATACAGTTACAGCATGAGCTGCAGTTAGACTCACATCCTACAGTAATATCTGTATTAAGAGTTGATCACAGTCATTATCTGTGGTAAAAAGCAAAGGTCCGTGCATGCAGGTTAATAAGACTGAAGCTTCTGGCACCAGTGTAATACAATCTGCTCAACTGCTACCTGGATGTTATGGATACTGAACAGGCACACTGTGTCTTCGATGTTAATGGAGAGCAATCTCACACCATCACAATGTAAAGTGTGTGTAAATGAATTACACACGCCGTAATAGAATGATGACGCTATTTGTCCTCAAGAAGAATCTGGAGGAGACGTCCGCCCCTCACTGCTGGCTTCTAACGGAGTAATTAAAACAGAGGAAGTATCAGTCATGTTGCTCTCCTGGGAGATAAGCTGTAGGGGGTTAAAAGACCTGAAATCAAAAGCTGACAGCAAATCACACACATCCTGCTCAGAAAACTCCCACGCTGGATCAATTACATTATGCTGGAATACTAATTACCAGTGATATGGGAATAATCAGCCAATTAACTCAACACAGCATCAAACCCCCATGACGTCTCCAAGCTGGAATGGAAACAATTCATCAGCTGCCTCAGAACCAAACTGTGAACGTACCTGCTGACAGTGGGTCATGTGACACGGGCCGAGCAGCTGCTACTGAAACCAGCACAAGTCACAGTAGCTGAGGAGGAGAACTGGGCTGCACAATCTCGCTATAAATAACATAACAGCCAGATTTTATTAACGTTAACAAAGCCTCCTCTGGTCTGCACCACACAGCAAGCAGAATCATTAAAGATATGTCAAATTGTCCATATTGGAAACATTTTGGAGGAAGTATCAATATTTTTATTTTGTGTTTTTAACGTCCTCATTTAAAGCAGAAAGCTCCGTCCGAAGCTCCCAGCCATGTTTGGTTCATGCCTTTTGGAGCAAAGCTTTTTATTTTTTATTAGTATTTTATTTGAATGTTATTATATATGTTTTTTTTAATAAGGTTATCAATTTAGGAGTAAATTAGCAGGTGTCTGTCTGACATAAAGTCGAGCTACTTAGTTAATGCTGCATTCATCTGTGAGTCCACTACAGTCTGCTTGTGTCTGAAAATTCGATCATCCGATAGTGAGCACAACGGTCAGTAAATTGTTTTGACCATGCAGAGGATTTAAAATGGACCAGCTTCACATTTGTCCAGCTGGCTTCACAGAAGTGTACGAGGAGTGACGGCTCGGCTGTCTCCGGCTGTCTTCTCTGACACAACAGAGAAGAATCAACGCTTGTGTTTGCCAGCATTAGCTTCTTAGCACTCCAGCTCCAGTTGTGTCACTTCTGGTTCCTAAAGAGAAAGAAAGATGGCAGCAGATACAATCACATATCACTGGCTGATGGTATAGTGCACACTTTAATTTGCAGTTCACTTTTTAAGAGTGAGAAGTGAATATTTTAGGGTTGTGCTAGCTTTTAATATTCCCTGTTACCAGAGTAGAATCACACTGCAGATATTAGATGTTAAATCTTACCCGGCTTGTGTTTGTGTTTGAGCCACACAGACGATTTCTGACTCAAACTGATCAGATTTCTTTAATTTTTGGATTTTTGTCTCAAAGTGACGGGAAAGAAAAGACACAGACGTGTGTGAGTTTGCTGTGACTACAAACGATCACATAAATGTCTGCAGAGCAGTTTATTTTTCTACTGATCAAATTAATGTTAATTAGCAACTGCAAGCACTGACCAGCAGCACTTACCATTAAGCACAGCTCTTTACCAGATAAAAGAGGAGAAGCATGTAAATGGTGTGCATGGTGGTTACAGCACACCTCCCAAAATCTCTGTGAGCCAGTTTCCATATTCACACATGCTCCACGTGCTCGACACCTCAGAGGAAATTGGTGGGTTACCAATCGTAGCATCGGCAGCAGCTCCATCCTTCTCTGTTTGCTGTCACGCAGACATAATTGGGACAATAATTGCATTTCATCGGCACTAAATCACAGTTAAAACTGAAATGTTAAAAGCACCATTGTTGCTCACTGGATTTTATGCACATTATCACACAATTACACTGCTTTGTATCTAGAAATAGTTTATGGTAGATGGTTATAATTTGAGATCCACTTTCCCTTTTAACCATTTGGTAAATACGACATTGCAGCAAATCAGCCCTCCCTCGTCTCTCACAGTACGACTAATGAAGGACACTGAGCTGCTATTACGATTGGCCTGAACCACCAACAAGTATTACCTCAGCTTATTCCAGCCAGGATAACGTGGATGACAGTAAAGACGTTTCTGACTCACTTCCTCCCGTCTCTGTCTTTATGAGTTATTTATACGGTTGTGTTAATGACTTATTTTGACAGGTTTTTTTGGGTTTTTTTCGTGTGTCATATTGTGTGTTTGCTTCCTGTCTTTGTCCCTCGTTTCCATTGTGGTTCCACCTGTTTCCAATCAGTCCTCCTCAGTGTGTTTTGGAGGTTTTTTTCTCTTTGATTAACATTTTATTTTTATCTGGTTTCTATCAGCTTCATTAGTTCTACATCCTGTAACTGTCTGTGAGCCCTCATCTCGACACACTCACATAGTCAGAATGAGGTATGCAATGTCAATAATGACACTTTGCAGAAGCTGAAGAAATATTCTGTTGGTCCATTTAAGCACTTCGCTTTAGTGCAAGTGAACTATGCAGAACTTCTACTGCAACACCAACAAGTGATCTGTGATCAGATTACTGCTGTCGGATTTTTCATTCCAAGCAGGAAATGTTAGCTGCTGCCTGCCTGTCTCCTCTGATTGTGATCAGTTTGCAAGGTGTTTGTTGTGTGATTCAATCAACAAATTTGCTGTCTATAAACAGGGTTACAGGTGCTACAAACATGGTTATCAATATACTATCAATACACTGTATCAATATACATCTACAGCTACATTAAGTTGCTTAAACTGCTGTGATTCTCACCGATGACCTTTAGTGCATCCGATATCTGACAAGTCACCATAGACACTGACAAACTGCAACAGGCTGAGTTACATCTAAGTGCTCCATGTATAGTTGCCCTGTTCGCTGGAACTAAAGTCAAATATAGACGCTAAAGAGACCTTATAGCAAAGTTTCATGTGTGCTGAGTGACTGCAGGGACGAGCGCTGGCTATTTTGGGATATCACGTTGCACATTTGAAATGCAACTTGTTTTATGTGCCTGAAGTGTGGATTCACTGACTGTGGCTCTCCACAGCGCGCCAGTATTATCAAAAGGAGCTGTGCATCCCGTTGTGAAGCAGGCTGTTGTGGATTACAAATTCTGTTTTGTGCAGGAACCGCTATATAAAAATATTTCTCATAAATGTGTTTGTCAGCAGTGTGTCCTGTTTATTTCAGCTCTCCATACAACCAATCAGCCAATGAAACGACCGATTGATCATCCTGTTAAAATCACTGAGTCCTGGCATTGATGTATATGGTGCTTTGATTTCAAGCAAGCACACCTTTGTTTGCCGAGGTTTTCACCAACAGCTGCCCCTGCTAGCATGTGCAACCACACAATACAAAACTTGGTGAGGAACAGCTTGATGAAGTAAACAAACAGCCCGAGGCACTCGTGGGGTTGCAGTCAAAACAACCACATCTCACAAACCCACAGAACCCAAAGGATCTCCTGTCAAAACCACTGGACACCTCCAACAGTCTCAGATCTCCTTATTGGTCAGAGCTGTGTGACAGCACGAAGAGGACTTAACAAAATATTAACCAGGGGACTGTAATGGTGTCCAGTGTACACACACTCCATATCCTCGTTGTGCACATGTTAGATTGTCAAACATCAGGTACCTTGGGTTATGCTGAATTCAAAGCACACTGCCATGCCAGCTTCCTCCCAGCTGGATATATGAAAATATGTGTAATTTTTGGCAGGCTGGAATTTTTTAACCTCATTACATTTGGATCAGATCATTCTTGCACTGAGCCTCAAAAATATTACCACATCATTATGCAAAAATCTCCAACAGCCTCTTCTTTATATTTTTCTAGGAAAATTGGGAAAGAGTAGTTGCAGTAATTTATTGAAACAACACATGCAAGCATACATGAATATACAGTATATAAGGCAAAAACAGAGCACATCATTGACCACGTTTATTCTTTAACATAGCCTTAAATATCCACATAAAAACTAGAAAGAGAATCATTTTTAAGACCATTTTAAAAAGTACAAGAAGGTCTGGACCTCAGAAACAAAATGTAAAAAGTCAGGAGCAGCACACAGTTGTTTTTGTGAGAGGATGGAGTACTCTGCTAATGCTAGCAAGCTGGATTTATAACTGTACTGGTTTAGTGTATAAAAATGCACAAATTAAATATATTCCAGTCACCAAGACTGGAGGATGAATTTCCTTGATGGTCTCTAACTCATAGTCAGTGTTGGGGAGTAACGGAATACATGTACCGCCGTTACGTATTTAAAATACAAAATATGAGTAACTGTATTCCGTTACAGTTACCGTTTAAAAAGGTGGTATTTAGAATACAGTTACTTTGTTGAAATAAATGGATTACACGGCGGTACTTCCCTGTTTCATATTGTGGCGGGTCAGGACTGTTTGGGTTTTGTTTGACAGCTACGTTCTGTTGTTCCAGGCAGCGTTACGGTTGCCATGGTTACAGGGTGACGCTCTCTCTGCGTGTTTCCTGGGTGAGAGAGCGCCTGTTGTTGTTGTTGTGCTAAGCTAACAGGCAGAATGCTACAGGTATAGCTCTAAAGAATGTAGCATCATGGGCAGTGTAGTCCGTGCTGCAGGGAGAATGGACTGCCATACCCGTTATGTGTCTGTGAGCGAGGGAGGGAGAAAAAGGAAAAGTACGAGCTGTCATCGAGCAGAAACGGGAGCTGGAAGCATGTAAATATAATAATAACCACTGCAGCCAAGAAGAGAGCCTGACGAGCCCAGTTGTAAGTAACCTATTAAGACTCGACTGTACACCGTGTTCGTGTTTTCCTCTGAAACAATAAGTTCTGTTGGAGCAGCCTTTCAGTGCCTCTCTCTGTCTCTGCTAGCAAAGTTGACCCAGACAACAAAGTAAAGCTAGTTTTCAGCTACGAGCCCGACATGAACCCACCGTATTAGCCAGAGGTCCCTTTACTACGGTTCGGAGCCGCGGACCTTCAGTAACAGTAATAAATCACAGCAATAGTACATTCATGTAGTTGTAAACAGCATGATAATATATTAAGTAATCCAAAGTATTCAGAATACGTTACTCTCATTGAGTAACGTAACGGAATACGTTACAGAATACATTTTGGGGCATGTAATCTGTAATCTGTACTGGAATACATTTTAAAAGTAACCTTCCCAACACTGCTCATAGCCACATAATTTATCAGATAAATGCACAAAAACCAAAAGCACAGTTGGGAGGTCCAGTTAAAGTGCCTTCAATTAGCAGAGGTGAAGCCGACCAGACAACCAGACTCCTCCTAACTTCCACCCACCACACAGTTGTTCCGAAGGTGGAAGCTGTTCATGGAGCCAAGAAACACTTTTATACCAGGCTGTAAATATGCTTTTTAATGTTAAGTTTTATCATGGAAAACTGTTCATTTCAAATCGAGCAGCATAAAGATTGCACACAGTGTGCTCTCTGAACAATGGCAGAATGTCAATTATAACTGAGTAATGTTCACAGCCAATAAGATCAAAGGCCATTTCCATGACTTTTGACTAAATGCTGCTTCCCCAGGCAATAGTATTGATCAGCAGAGCCGAGTGCGTGGGAGGACCAATAATCTTACCTTAATATGGGCAGATAATGGGCTTCGTGGCTGCCGCTTCACGCTTATCTTTTTTTATATTTGACTGTCGGGACTGTAGAAGAAAATCCTTTCAGTGAGATTCAGCAGGAGCTTCATTTCCTGAATGAATACTCCACAATATGTTTGCTGCGTCTCCGTCTCTCTCTTTAGATTTAAGAACAAAGAAGTGTAACGGCTCAGGAGAGATTGCAACCATCACTTCATTAAAGTGGCCTGTGGCACTGGGGTTTTTCACAGTGGCCTGTGGCACTGGTTAGCTCACTGACCATGAACCCGTGTAGCCTGCATCAGTATGTTACAGGGGTGATGGACGCATCAGTCGCAGGTTTGTGGTCCAGTAGACCCTCGGGAAAGGATTGTGGTTTGGGTTAAAGCATGCTGCACAACAGAAGTCCTCACTGACAAATTATGAGTTGGGAGGGTCAGCTCGCTCTCCATAATGTCACGATCCAGTGGGTCATGTGTCGAATGTCAAAGCGCACCTCATGGGTGAATGAGCTGTGCCAGCGGCGTTGACTAGCCGACGCCTCAGGGATGTAAAAATGGCAGTTTGTTGTCGGGGAGGGAAAATGACATCATTGTTGTCACAATTGTTACACATTATAAAACATATTTTAAATCAATATATTGCTTTAACCTTTTTAAGAACATAAAACCAGTTGCGGTAAATTTGATCTTTTTTCTTTGTAATTCTTCTGATTGTTATTGCAAGTATTTACTAGAATTTATAGAAAGTCTCAAACCTGTAGAAAAGACAGAGCGAGATGTGAAAGAGCAGAGAGCTGCAGAGTGCAAGACACTGATGACAGCACTGCATTAGCATGATGCTAATGCAGACACTGAAGATGCAGATGTGGACTCAGTTTATCTTTGACCCTTGGAAATAACAGCAGGCTTTGCAGACACAGAGGCATCTTCATACACGTTACAAAGAGTCTTCAGGTGTGTGGAGTGGAAACTGCCTCCTGTATGTTTCTCCCTCTCTTTGTGTTTGTAACCCCCACACCTTATCTCTCACCTCTCCCCTAATATGTCAGTCATCATAAAAAAGTTAATTGCTTTGGGATTTCCTTCCCAGGCAATCACAAAACCAGTCCTGTGTTCTGGGAATTGGTGGCTTTAGTCCTGACTTAGTTCCCAACATCATTTTCAGACACAACTGAGCAGAGCTTTTCCCCCAAAGGACTCAGCAGTCATTACCTCTTTGCTCTTTTAAACTGGGGGTCTCAGAAATAACGGAGCCAATGCTCTGGATTTAAATTGACCGTGTTCCCTTGTACTTAAAATAGAGCTAATTGGTTTTGCTAACAAACCTTCAGGTAAGTGCACGGCTCGTTTGCTGAAGGAAGCCACAGACCAGGTATTAATCAATAACATGAGTTTGTTTAGACAGCTGCATGTGTGTGCGGGTGATTTGAGTACAATAAGAGGACGGCCGCAGAGGAAGGTAGAATGAAGCTGATCCAATTGTTCTACACAGGTCGACTTCTCGTGAACTCCAGCCCTGTGATGCCTGAGGTCTCATACATTTTGTTCATGTAGCTCATTCTTAAACAGGAGGATCTACGGTCTGTAACTCATAAATCATTTTCTTTATCCCCAGGCCCCCTTTTTTAACTAAAGGTGGCAGCTATCTGTTCTGTTTCTGCAGTGAAATCTCAGTCAAATCTACTTTCTTTGTAACAGCCAGCATGTGTTTGCAACAGGAAGTCCGATAACCTCGTCTGTAACAGAAAATGTTTAACTGATGAGTTCTTTGTCTCATTTTATGCTTATTTGGTAACTTTCATTAAAGTTGTCACCAAGGTTATTATCGTTTACGAAAACTAGAAGTGAAAAAACATTTTCGTTAATGGAAATAAAAATAAAAACAAAAAAAGGAAAACTAACTAAAACTGGAATGAGTGTTCACAAAACTAACTAAAATTAACTGAATTTATAGCAGAAATGTGTTTAGTTTTCATTGATGTGTGCGTGTCATACAATAGTCAAGGGTGAAAATGAAGTTTAGTTTCCAGATTTTTTTCTTGCTGTGTCTCATTATGCCAGCAGGTGGCAGCACGTTAGTCGAGTCGTCTGTGTTGCTGCTCCGTCCACGCGCAGAATCATGTCAGGAAAAGTCGGGAGCCAGAGTCCAATTTGGGATTACTTTGAATATGACTGTGTTTTGGATAAAGCAAGTGTCTTGTAGTGGAAACAGACAAATTATGAGGGACATTTCTAAAGGGAAAAAAATCCCACAAACCTTAAAGTGCACTTGAAAAGCTCACACAAGAAGGCTAACCTAGCTTAGCTTGAGAAGGTAAGGGAGCACACTCAACCCTCATCCCCAGAAAACAGAAGCTAACCCCAGGCAAGGCAGCGTGATGCATCCCGAGACAACAGGACGGGGATATCTACACAACTGTGTGAGTCAATTACCTTCAAAAAGTTTATCAATTCACTTGAACCAAAATTACGAACACCCGGTGCTGCGAGAGTTAATAGTCTCATTGGGGCCAAGATATACATTTTATAGTTGCCTGGTATCAATGGTTGTTCATCTGCCTTTATTTATTTATTTAAAGAACCCATAGGTGGGAATGTGAGTTGTCTGTCTCTGCGTGTTAGCCCTGCGACAGACAGGCGACCTGTCCAGGGTGCAGTATGGTAGCTGGAATAGCAACATACCCAAGGATGAGCAGAATGACTGATATGATGAAACTGGGATTTTGTTACACTTAATTATTGCAAACACGACTAAAACTATAACTGAAACTAATCAAAACTAAACTGAAACGAAGGATTTTCAAAAAAATAAAAACTAAACTAAACTAGCAAACAATTGGTAAAAACGAATTAAAACTGATATAAAATTGAAAATCTGAAGTCAAAACTAAATAAAAATAAAAACTAATGAAAATTGCAAAACTATTAAAACCCTGGTTGTCACACTTCACACACATTGTTGTGTCTGCACTAATCACTCACTCAAGCACTGAGGTTGAGGCCGTGCTCCACCATCTCATCTGCAGCTCATATATGTCACAAACAGAGTGGACCAGAAACAGTTTTAGTTCAGTTTTATAGTTTTACATTTCAGCCTAAAGATGAACAAGAACACCAGGAGCCTGATCTCACAGAAGTGGGGAACCACAGCCTTTGAACACCACGATAATGGCAGGTAATGTGTTTAAATTAAATGCCAGCATAGCCAAAAGCAACATACCCACCGTGAAATGGATCTGTGTCAATAGTGGAGCAGCTTGGACAGATATTGTTGTCTATGAGTTGTGGTTGCCTGCTTTAGCAGTGCGATATCTGCCTGGGCTGAGGCTCCGTGAGCCCTTTGTATACTGCTGGCTGTTTGATGCTATTCACTCTTTTTTGCATATCACAGGATCATATCACTGACTGTAGCTGTTGAAGAGCACAGTGACATTTTTACAAGAACAAACAGAGACAGTGAGGGAAGGCGAGAAGAGTAAATGCAGCATAAACCTACATGACAGAAAGATCACATGCATCGTCTGTGAGCACAGCCGCCATTCAGAGTGTTTTTATGGTATCGAGCGCTGGGATTTTAATTCTCACAATCCTTTTTTCACAGGTCTTTTTTTTTACCTCTTTATGACTCGAAGGCTGAGTTTGGAGAGTTGAAATCCCGCCGCAGTTTTTAAGATGTATGGCATTAAATGTGCGTATGAAGTGCTGCAAAGTCTCCTCCAGCCCGAGGCCAGGGCCTGCAGGGCTAACTGGTTTTATAAACAGCTCTTTGATGAGCTGGTGAATATTAAAGATTTGAGGTATGTTGGCAAAGTATTGTCAGGGGAACAGTGAAGCTCAAAGGGCTGAGAACGTGCTGCTGAACAATACCAGCTCTTATCTGCCGTAGATACAGAGAAAGCTGCATTTCCCATTTTAAAAAGCACAAATACAGGAAAAGAAAAAACGTATGATGTTACAATTAGCTGCAGGGAAAATGTAACAAACCCAAAAACAATAACAAATGTAGTAACACACCAATTTTTATGCATATGAATATGCAGAAGATCTTTGGTAACACGTGGAGAGCCTTAAAACAACATTAAACATGCGACAGCTTTGAGTTCAATTCAATTCAATTTTATTTATATAGCGCCAAATCACAACAAAAGTCGCCTCAAGGCGCTTCATAGATACAGAGAAAAACCCAACAATCATATGACCCCCTATGAGCAGCACTTTGGCGACAGTGGGAAGGAAAAACTCTCTTTTAACAGGAAGAAACCTCCAGCAGAACCAGGCTCAGGGAGGGGCGGGGCCATCTGCTGTGATTGGTTGGGGTGAGAGAAGGAAGACAGGATAAAGACATGCTGTGGAAGAGAGACAGAGATTAATAACAGATATGATTCAATGCAGAGAGGTCTGTTAATACATAGTGAGTGAGAAAGGTGACTGGAAAGGAGCTAAGCTTTGCATTAGCTTTTAGTGTTTATCTGAAAAAAGACTGTCGGGAGGAACAGGAAGTCTTGAGTTGAAGATCCATTAGCAGCAATTCATCAGATTTTCTCGCTCTGTAACTTGTATATGAACCATCAACATAGCTTTGGACACAGTGAAAGTGTCCAAAGCTTTGGACACAGTGACCTTACCTTAAACTTTCACAGCACAGTGAAAGTTTAAGGTACTGCTGCAGTGTATGCAGCAGTACCTTAAACTTGCGTTCTTATTAGTGGCCAGCGAGGTGCACAACTCTTTGATTGCAGAAAGTCGGGTTATACAGAAGTCTTTGCAATAAACAACTCATCTGCTTGCTTGTCTGCAACTTCAGAGAACAGCTTTGATGTTTTTTCTCTCAATCACTGGTTTCAAGACTAACTGAAGACAATACGGTGTCGATTTTTAAAATATGATGGTATTTGCCCTGTTTGAGTCCAAAAGAAAGAATGTTTATGAATTTATATCCATCTTTAATATAACGTCTATGGTTGCCCCAAGAGACGAAAGCATCAGATTATTAGTCAGTGAGTTCCTGAGAATGATCAGATGATCAGACAGGACATAATCAAGCCCTTTGATTAGCTAAACCTTTGTGAGACACACAAAAAGGTGACCAGTATTGATTATATTATCTTTGCCTTGATTCAAATTTGTCACAACAGCTGCTCGTGTTTTTTCCTGTTCATCTGCTGTGTAAATGTGTTTTCAGATACCAGTGATTATTATGAGGTTTTAGCACCGTGGGCAGAGCTTGTGATTAACCACTACGAACATTTAATGTCATTAGCAACATGTGAACAACATGAGAGGTACAAACATGCAGCTTCAGAGTGCAGCCACAGAAATCTGCCACAGCCAAGTTGCATTTATTTCTCATTCACAGGGATGCTGTAAAATGTGATTGCTGGAATTACTTTTATGCACATCAGAATTATGCACATCTCATTTTAGCTTTGCTTAAAAAAAAAAGTTTTGCCAGAAAGAAAAAATATTTGGCCTTCAGGTAATTTTGTCCCAGAGCCAAAATAATTGTTTTTTGTAGTCAATTCCTCCCTTCATGAGTTGTTTAAAGCAGTCTGTCAGTCCTTTGAATTTGTTGAATCCACAATGGACGTCCTAATTAACCGAATGAACAGGATACACAGAAGAACTCTGCATAAATGTCAATTTTGAAAAAGAGCTTTAACAAACCAACAAAGCAGAGATGGTGGCATGAATCATAAGTTTGTGTGTCCCATATGGCAGCTGTTGTGTTTTGCATTTAGTTTCAGTTTTTATTCTCTTATAGGTCAAAATTGTCTTTGTTCCATTTAAGCACCAATGCCTCTTTATTAGGGTTAGGAAAAGTTTGAGGTTACCCGTTAACAACATTAACCGTACATGATGAAAATTGACCCTTACAGGCACCCACTGGACTTAAACGTTGGCGTGGACTTGGCTTTCGTTTATTTCTGGACTCTATATTAACATTTTGGGTGCCACCATGTTGTTTTTTCTGAGCCGTGACTGAGAATATTTAAATGAAAGGATAAATCACTAAGTTAACACTAGAAAGGCTGGTTGCTGCATCCATAGACTGCATGGGAGCAGTGTGGACAGAGACCTTGTATTTACTGCTAAGAAAAAAAAAGCTAATGAAATGGTAGAAGAAACTGAAACACAAAAATGATGGATGTTGTGTTCACGCAGCAGGACTCTGCTCCAAACACAGCTGAGAAGTCCACTCACTGACTCATAGTAAAGGATGTGAAGACTAGCAGGCAGCTCTGTGTCACATTTGCCTGGCCTGTAACTTTAAATGTGTGCAGAATCCAAATGGTCTAAAAATGAAGCGTTATGAAGAGTGAGGCTATCCACAGAGTAATAGAAGATGTTCTGTAAGTGTGGTCTAAGGAGCTTGGAAAGAAAAGCGTCTGGACTTGAAGTTTCTTGAAGACGTTTCACCTCTCAGCAGAGAAGCTTCTTCAGTTCTAAGGTCAAATGGTGGAGAGTCCCAGATCCAAGCCCTGTGGGAGTGGTAGTGATGTAGTGATGATCCTCTACCCAATCACATGAGCCGAGGTGTGGGTCACAATCAGGGTTTTGGGTGAGCTCATTGTGAAACCTGAGGTCAGAAAATCCTGAGGTCAGATGTCCCAGGATGTGAGTGGGCGTTAAGGCGTCTGGGGAGGGAACTCAAAACTGGATTATAGATGTCAGACAGTTGGTGTCGTAAGCCCCGCCTCTGTTCAAAGATGGTCGCTCACAGTGGACATAGATGCTTCTTTCACTCCATTGTGCCTCTTGGGGGGACACTCCCCTGGGACTTAAACCTGGGAAAAGTCCAGACGCTTTTCTTTCCAAGACTACGATGACCTGGATGACCGAGAACCTTCACAGACATATTCTGTAAGCATGGTTTTTATTGAACATCTGAACATCTGGGTTTATGGGGGTTTCTTACTTTTGACGTAGGCTCAAGTGGTGACCAGATGAAGCATCCAGCCATCAAGTTGATAGTGACTCCCATCAAAATTGCTATGACTGCTGTATCATGGCAGTGCTAACAGGACATCATCTGGACGTCGTTGCAGTAGTTCTGACCAAATGCCAGCTCTGACATCCTACACTTTCCGTTACTGCGGGACAAGTTCGGGAAACCACTGTGGACCAGGATTGTTCTGATACTTGCTCACACAGGGATCGAGGCTGGATCCACGACCTGGGCTCAATGTTGTGTTCTGAGCCACTTTTGAGTGTTTTAGGGATGCTGTGGTGAGCACGGTAATACTCGAGGAGGCAGTAACTCACGAGGGCGCTCACTGAAAAGCTGTTTCTTTGTGTTTGCAGGTAATTTAAGTGATTACAGAGAAGACAAAGTTAAGCATTAATGTCTGAATATAATACAAAGGACACAGCATTTGCATTGTTCTCTTTCAAAGTTAATGGTGTTTGCACATAGCTGAACCGTAGCCATTCAGTGCTGTGGCCTGATAATGATCTTTGATGAAATATTAATGTGTTTTTTCCATTTTCTGTTTTGACAGCAATGTTATTGCTGCCAGTTCCTCGAACTATTTTGGAAAGTTTGTCCTGCCTGTGCTCTAAAGGAAAACATACACAGCAAGGAGCAGACTGTGCTTTTATCATTTATGCAGCAAAACAAGCTGAAGGTTGAGTGTATGTTTTATGGGCCGATGCCAGTCAAACAGACACCTGACATTTTCATAAAGCTGACTAGAGATCTACAACAAATCCTCCACCGCCGACATTCAAATCGTCTCTGTGCAAATGAATGAGGGCTTGAACCTTGTGAATTTTCTCACATGTCATTTATTGTCTGAGTTTCTGTAGATGGTTTTTTTCTGTTTATATTTGCTTCGTTTAATAGTCGGAGCCAATAAATGTGTAGTAGGTTATGTGTTTCCAGTGAAAGAACGGATTAACGGTGGTGAGTCAGACGTGGCTAAAAGAGGAACATGAAGCACGTTTTATTTTTTATTACATCTACCAATCAAAACTGTTGTTAGGTCCCTTCCTTTTTTCTTTTTTCTTTTTTTTTTTTTTTTGTGTGTCCCATTTGGATCTTTAGCATCAGAATTGTTGTCTTAAGGCCAAGAAAGATGCCAAGCGGATTTATTTTACCAGGTGGATCATCATGGCCATATTGGTCCATTTGATTGACCTTTATTATAATTATGTATTTATTTTACAAACAGGACAGACATGACTGGGGGATAGGACAGGGAGAAAGAATGAAAGAAAGAGAGGGAGAGAAAGAAAACCAGAGGGGAGAAGAAACAGTGAGAAAGGGGGGAAGAAAGAGAGAAAAACAAACCAAACACCTGGATCACCTGTATGGAGAAAAAAAACAAAAAAAGAGCAACAGAATAAAAACAGCACCATCACAATAAACTAGCTAGCAGTAGATAACAGTAGATATTAAATATTATATTGTGCAGCATGCAAGATAGACAGCGCACAATGTGCTTTGAGGCAGCAGCCAAGAAAGGTGTAGTTTGTGTCTGTGTACACCCCTGTGTACACCCCTGTGTGAACACCTGTGTGAACACCTGTGTGAACACCTGTGTGGATCAGCACGCTTGTATTCCAAAGGTTTCTCCATGTAACGATCTGCTAGGGAGTGTGGGAAGCCATAGCCCCGCCCCCCAGGGCATGAAGCAGGTATGGAGGAGATCCAGGCCCCAGATATCCAGAGGCCCCAGAGAACGAGGACCCGAGGAGGACCACCAAAAGAGGGGGAACCGTGCCACCCTCCTGGGAAGAGCTGAGTAGAGCCCCAAACGAGAGGTCACCCAGCAGCCTCGGAGCAGAGGCCAGAGGGGGTTGCAGTCGCGTGCTCGCGGGCTCTGCCGGCAGTCAGCAGTGCCAGAGAGGACCGAGCTTCAGCCCCAGAGGCCTGAGGTCCCTTCCAAGTAAACTTAATCAGTATGCACAGGTATAATAATATATACACCACAAGTCAAAGGTTGGGACACAACTTCTCACTGAATGAGATTCATATTGCTTTCTACATTGCAGATTCACACTGAAGACATCAAATATATGAAACGGGATAAATGGAAGCAAATAAAATATTAACAAATAACTAAATATGTCTTATATATTAGATTCCTTTGCTTTGTTGAAAGCGCTGCAAACCCTCATCTTCTCTCAGTGAGCTTCATGATGTAGTCACCTGACAGGGTTTCACCTCACAGGTGAGCCTGTGGTTGGGACCATCAGCTGTGCAGACGTCACGTTGGTGCACAGCTGACAGCCCTACTTGACAACTGTTATAATTCATATTATGGCAAGAACCAATCTGCTGAGTAGAGAGAAACAACAGTTCATCATTACTTAACGAACTCAAGGTCCTGAAACTTCCTGCGTCCTCAAGCGCTACGACGAAACTGGCTCACATGAGGACCAAGAGTCACATCTGCTGCGGAGTCACCAGCCTCAGAAATCACAAGTTAGCAGCAGCTCAGATTAGAGCCCAGATAAATGCCACACAGAGCTCCAGTAGCAGACACATCTCTACATCAGCTGAAAGCTACAAGCAGAAGAGATTTGTTTGGGCCAAGAAACATTAGACCAGAGGAAATCTGAGCTTTGGTCTGATGAGTCCACATTTGAGATCTTTGGGTCCACCTGCGCTGTCTTTGCAGAAAAGGTGAATGGATGATCTCTACATGCATAGTTCCCACTGTGAAGCATGGAGGAGGTTTGCTGGTGACACTGTGGGATTTATTCAAAATGCATGAACGCAATGTCAGTTTTTACCAAATGATAGTTTTCATTCTTTGTTATATTTTACATGTAAGAAAGGCAGACAGTCCCCAGCTTGGTTTCATTCGTCTGTCATCACATGTCAGTGTAATCGAGCAGCACACAGACAGCCTGTGGTCCTCACTACAGCTGTGAAACCAGAAGCTGCAGATTATTATTGTCTTTACTGTAAAATTCATATTTCAGTTAAATCCACAATTATTACAAAAACACTGACAATAGGCAATAATGAATGTGTGTGTTTAGACTAAACAGTGTCGTTCCCATTCATGTTTAGCAACCTTGTAAAATGTGACCAACAATCAACGTTATAATATTTACCCTGTGCTTTCCTATAGCGACAAGATTTCATCTTTCTTATTTTATTTTTCAGATTCACAGCCTGATTGAAAACTTTTAAATATTTATTTAAGTGAATTATTTCAGCCTTCATTTGGTTCTGTGGCTCCTCCGAGTCTGGGTTTGATCGTGTGCTCCGTCAGGCTTCTGTTGCAGCTCCAGTCTGGGTCGTTGCTCAGTCTCTGTGAAACAGTTAAATCAGTGTTTAAAGCAAAAGTGAAACATGCAGCAGTGAACATGGCACTGCAACAACTTTCAGTGTTTTACTGATTCTCACAGGACGCTCTGTAGAAGTATAGATCAGTTTGATGATGTATGAGGATGACGAACAGAAAGCAGTTTTAAACAGCAGCAAAACTTCCATCTATTGATTGCTAAGTAAGGGGAAACTCACCGATCACCCAGACTCCTGCTGTAATCATTTTGTCAGCACAAGACAGATGAACAGTACACTAACAAGCTCGCCCTTACAAATGAGGGAAGCCTGTCTGATCCATACAAATATGCAGCTCTGCAAAGGTCCTTGCTGCCATGGAGGAACATGAAAAAGTAAACACACAGAAGGTGTTTAATACCTGCAGCTGCGAGGCATATTTAATGTTTCCTCTATAACAAATATACATTTATTATAGAGGTTTCTGCACGCCCAAACCAAACACCACAGCCTTTGCAGGGTTTGCATATATTTGCTGATAAACAGAAGCAGATCTGCTTCCCTCACACCCTGTCCCTGCTCTTCTCCTTTCACTGCATCCATGAGTCTTCTCTGTGGTCCAGCAGCTCCATATCTAAGACCCTATGTGTAGTATATCAACTATCCCTCCTCCGGACACGTCTAAACCATTTCAGCCTTGACTGACTTTGTCTCCAAGCTGCTCTCTAATGTCCTCGTTTCTAAGCTTCTTCATCCTGGTGACTCCAGATGAGAATCTCCTGTGGTTTTGTTAATGCAGCCATCTCCAAACTATAGATCATAGCTGGTCTCTCCATCTTCCTCTTCTCTCCAGAGCGTATCTCCACCTGCTCCTCGCTCTCACTATAGATCACAATGTTGTCTCTGAACATCATCGTCCTGCCTCGTCCGTCAGACGACGTATCCGTGACCTCATACGTCTTCTGCATGAGTCTCCTGACCTTCTCATACAGAATCACAGTGACTTTCTTTAAACCTGTCATGTGTTTCTTCTAAAATCACAAAGACACAGTTTGGTTCTTTTCTATCCTGTGGATTTGAGAGTCGCCAGTCTTACCCTGCCTTCAGCGACTGTTTCCAGCAGCTTCATGCTACGACTAATGAACGTTTTCCCTCTGCGGCTGCTCCAACTTTCCATTCCATACCAGTGCACTTCTTCCTTATTCCTGAGGTATCCTGTTACTCTCCGTGATTGTGTTAAGAAAAGCACACTGCCCTCTCTTCTAGACGTATCCATACTTCTTTGGGTACGTCATCAAAATAAACAGCAATTAAGCAAAATGACAGTTTACATGTATTTTTGTGAATCCGTACCGATCCTTTGCTCCTGTTGTGACTGACTGAAAACATTTCTTTTGCATTTAAAAGTTTAAGGGTTGACAAGCTGACTTGATTGTACCTGATGATGTTAGATGTTATATGTTTGCGATCGTGGCTCAAGAGTTGGGAGTTCGTCTTGTAATCGGAAGGTTGCCGGTTCGAGCCCCGGCTCGGACAGTCTCGGTCATTGTGTCCTTGGGCAAGACACTTCAGCCGTTGCCTACTGGTGGTGGTCAGAGGGCCCGGTGGCGCCAGTGCCCGGCAGCCTCGCCTCTGTCGCCCCAGGGTGGCTGTGGCTACAATGTAGCTGCCATCACCAATGTGTGGATGACTGGATGTGTAAAATGCTATACAAATACAGGCCATTTACCATGTTTTATATCCCTGCTGAATTGATTTGAGCGGGTGAAATGATGCTCACTGCACATGACTTTGTGTAGTGCAGGTTGGTGTTGTCTCAAACCAGCATGGTGACCTGTGGACACATTAAACTACCCATGAAATCAGAGCTCTGGATAGTCCATGTTCGTATCATTCAGGTACTTTGTGTATTATGTATGTATTCGCCCATTCATTCAGAATAACAAGTGTACGTTTGGAAGTTGACAGTATTTTGTCTAAATGTAACTGAGCCTCTTTCTGTTTAAGCTCCTGCAGTTTCCCTGTTTGCAGAGCATCCAGACTTATCTGCATCTCGCCTTGAGGCGACTTTTGCTGTGATTTGGCGCTATATAAATACAATCGAATTGAATTGAATTGAATCTCATTTATTCACTAAACCATGGACAGCCCCATCTTTAAAATGGTCTCCATGGGTATCAGATGAGGTAGCATGAAAACCACCTACCTGATGGAAAAATAGACCTTTGACCCCTGGAGGTGTCACATGGTTTTAAAAGCACATCAGCCCAGCCAGTCAGTCACTGGTGGTAAGCCCTTCAGTCACCAGTCGTATTGATTGATCCCACTGGTAGTAGCTTCAATCACTAGTCTCAAAGTTATTTCAACAAGTGGCTGAATTGATTTGAAATTTCATGGTGTCTGATTGTCACATGGCTGCTTTTCTCTTCCTGTGTGGAAGGCAGCACCACAGCCTGGGCTGAATGCTTCGGGTTGTTGTGGTTTGCAGGGTTGAGGTTCCAGCAATTGCACTGAGATCTTGGGAATTTGGAGGCCTGGTCACAAAACAATCAACGAGATCCCTCAAGCCTCAGCCATCCATGCTTTAAAGGAGTTAGCTCTCATTTTAATGACCCTGTAATCTCTTTATTACCAAGTCCCACTACTGCTAAGAAAGCAAAACATAATCATACCCGTTGTGTGCAATATTGCACCTTAATAAGTCAACGTGTCACTGTTAAAACCTCAGCGTTTAAAATGACTGATATTAGTCATGATGACAGCCATCGAGTCCTCGAACATGTGCGACCAAAGACCATCATCAAACATCTGTTACCATAACAGGACTAACTAGTGTTAACTAACTAACTGGTGTCATTTCTGTGGTTTTATCATTATATTTATTCTGTTTGCACAAAAAAGAAATCATTGTATGTGTATTTTCAATCTTTTATAAGCTTCTGATTCCAACGTATATCTGAGTGCATGCGCTCACATGCATGTGCACACAGACACACACAGACACACACTGAGAAAACCCCATATTCCCGAGGAGAAATTTGCACACATTCATATTCAGGAGAAGAGGAAATGATCAGGCTGTGGAAATGTCAGAATCAATCAGCCAATCAGGGACAAGAACAGAAGCCCCCATGGTCCATGAAGCTGACAAGAATCAGTGTGTGTGAGACAGAAATGTGTGAGGGAGACGCAGAGAAATAATTGCCTCAGCATAGTGGAAAAGATTTTTTTCCTGCAGAAAATCACTGATAAAGAAGGAGATAGTAATTACCACTGCTGAGTTTGAAACTAAGTGAGACACAATGTAAGAGGAGAGAACATAATACCCTCTCTAGTGTATGTTTGTGCTTTTGGTTGGTGTTCTACTGCCCTCTACTGAAGGCTTCGTGAACTGCAGTTTGAGCTGTACGAGTGAAACAGATGGATCATAAACAGAAAAACTGAATTGTGCCCACTTAAGTTTCTTTGGGTCAAAGCAGAGCTCCAGACTGATCGAGCTTCATTATAAAGGATGTTGTCAGAGATGGTCCTGTATTTAAAACTCTCTATTTTGAAGCTTCGGCTTTTGCATTTTATTAATTCTTTAATGGATGTTCCAATATTTGTTTGAGGGAACAACAGAATCATCAGTGAGTCGAAGCACTAGTTAGTCCAGTGGTTCACAAACGTGCCCCCCTTCGTTTTACAAGAACCCCCCCGGCACAAACACACCCTCCAACCACACACACACATACTTTGTTTTCAAACTCCATTGCAGTTTATTCACACCTCTAAACAAATAAAAGTAACTGCAGTAAATGACAGGTTGCAGTAAAACAAACCACCTTTGTGGTGCAATTATTTATTATTTATTTATTTCATGTGTAGTTGTTTCGTTTTTCTTTACTGTGTAAGAATATTCAACACTGCTATCAATAGATTTTTCAAAAGATGCCTCTCTCTGCAAAAGGGTTTTAAAAACATAAACGGCTGTGGGATGCTGTTTGTCTGGGATGTGGACAGCCCAGCGTGTGCGGGTGTAACTTGGCACCACCGCTGTGCAGGTGAAGCCAAAGGTAAGATAGCAGTGTCTAACCCTAGCAGTGTCCAAGCGTTCCTTCTTTTATTCATACATGTGCACGTCCAGCCCTCAGGTTAAAACAATAAAGTCAGAACAAAGGTACAGAACAAGAGGACAAAAGGAGCAGGTGTATGATCACACAGGAAGTGCACATGTGGTATTCTGTTAAAAAATAAAAACAGTCTGTCATGTCATCTTTTATTTTCCAACATGTGCACAGCAGCATGCACAGCAGCATGCACAGTAGCATGCACAGCAGCATGCACAGCAGCATGCAAACTTCCTTGCTCTGATTTAAGCAGCATGTGTGTGCCCTGTGTTACAGCGACTGGGACAAATCAGTGCTTTGACCTTCAGCTGCCCCATGAAGTGTGAACACATAACATTTGTATTTACTTTCACCATTATTTACCACTAAATCTTTTGTTTATGTCTGACGTTCGGCGTGTTTTCTAAGTATATTAGATTCAGCATTGTTTGGATCCCCGTGGACCAGCGTGTTCTTTCCTTTTAGCAAATTTGTTTGAATATTGCAGTTTATGCTGCTCCGCTGATCTCCACCTGTAGGTGTGTATATTCAATTCAAGTTTATTTATACAGCTCCAGATCACAACAACAGTCGCCTCAAGGCGCTTTATATTGTAAGGCAGACCCTACAGTAATAGGGGTCTACCTTATATCACCTCTGTGATATAGCACACTGACCGAGATGCAAAACAAATGTGCTCATAAAGAAAATGTTTCCAACCTAAAAGCGAACCACAGTGCTGTGAGACCATCAGATGAGGACCGTGCATGTCACTTATCTGAGACAAGAAAAGTGACACACATCAGCCAGATGTTAGGATAAAATGCAGTTTTGCCAGACAGAAGGAAATCCTGGTGTGTGTGAAGAAGCACAGAGAGGAATTCAAATAGGAAGGAAAACAGATGAAGACGATAACAGGTACACCTTGTAAAGGTCACAAGACATAAAGAGACACACAGCTAGTTTTTGTTTTGCTTTTGATATTAAATTTCAAGTCACCAGTTATCCTGTTTTGCCTTTTCATAGGAATGATTTTTAGGTAACGACGGCAAACAGCTTTTCCTGCACATCTGTGCTCCCTCAAAAGGAAAATAAACAGCTGGAGGCAACAGGATCTGGAAGAGAATCAGTGGAAGTAAGAGTTTCTAAAGACTGACGGATAACAAGTGATTATACAGCATCAAGTTGTTTAAAATGCTGACTGTGAAGTAAAAGGGTCGTGTAAAGATTTTAACTACCTTTAAAGTTATGAATAAATACAGCGCTTCTGTAAATGTGTTTACTTACCGTCCACCACAAGTTAATCAGTAGTTAACTACTAAAATAGACCAAATAACTACATTACATACTTATGTACTCTGTGCTGTAGCCTTTGCAAGGAAGTAGTGGAGGAATCTAGATGGTTTACATGTTAGCTGTTAAAGACGACCTGCATGTAAATGCAGCTTGTAGAATAGATTTTCAATCTAACCCAATCCTGTTTGATTTATTAAGCATTTTTAAAGCTAAGAGTTTGGAAAACGTGTGTTCAAGACACCAAACATGACACAACACAATCAGTAAAACAATAAAAACAAAATAAAAGGTAAAGATAAGAACACACGGCTCTCAAACAGGCAACAAAGTGGCCATGGGCGATCGTTGCACAGTTTGAGAGCACTAACAGAGAAAGCTGGATTGATCCGGGTTTTCATCCAGGTTTTTGGGAGTGCCTGGAGCAGCTGGTCCAGGACGTCAGCCACCTCCAGGGAATATTTTTGGAATCTGCAGCTCAGATTTGCACGATGGTGCTGATCCATGAAAGGTTTTTAAAAATATATAGTAAAATCTTAAAATAAAAGAATTGGGAATGCACAATAACACAGTGCTTGTGTATTTAATACGGGTTTAACATCCACCTGCAGAAAAGAATGAGCAGCACAGACACCAGTGAGGTCGAACAGTGACTTTAGTCCTGTTTTCATACACATTTGTTTATGAGGTTATTCATGCGTTGATGGTTCAGGGGCTTCACGTTACACAAGCAATGAGCCAAACAGCCAAATCTATTCATTATTGTGCCCAGAGATGGGCAGTAATGCGTAATCTGATTACTTTTTCAGGTAACGAGTAATGTAAGGGATTACTATTGCGAAAAAAGTAATTAGATTACTGTTACTTTCCCGTAAGCATGCTGCGTTACTGCATTACTAAACCGTCATGCTTTTTTGCGACAGACGTGGATAACATGGCGTGATGGAGAGAGTACGACCATGCAGCGTTTAAAGTGTGGAAGTAATCACATTACTTTGAGTTTGATTCTGTAAAAAGTGACACAAACATTAGCGTCTGCTGTTCACTCTGCGTGGGAAGAAAACTTCTTTCTACAGTGAAAAATTAAACTTCAAATCTGAATGTCACGCTGCCACGGGAACGTGACATTCACAGAGAAACCCCCCACTGACAGGACCGCTGTGGGCAAACCTCCACCCGCCCCACTCCTGATAAACACGTGGCAATAAGAGCGACAGCACTCAGTGCTGCTTTTACTTTCATCTATTTGAAAGAGTGTAAACACAAAGCATTATTTTACTGTTTATGCTGGAATATGCAGAACATGGGTTTAAACGGTAAATAATGTCTTCCAGTCAAAGACTGTTGCAGATATTGTCATTTTTGCTCGATGCATAAAGTTAAAAGATTAAAACTAATAAAACAAGTTTTAAAAAGAGACGTTTCCATTTGATTCAGTGTTATATGATGGATTATGCAGACAAATAGAACTGGGCTGAAAGGTCTGTTACTTTATTACAGACCTTCCCAAAGTGTGGGGCCCGCCCCCTAGGGGGGGCGCAGAGCCATTGCAGGGGGGGCGCGGCATGAAAAGGGGGGGAAAAAAAACAAAAAAAACAACAATGCTTGGGCACTGCTAGCACGGCGCCTACACAAACGCACAGCAGGAGATGAAGCATCGCTGAATATGTTTCCAAACCAACTTCATTCTAAGCCACCGTTTTCGGTGATTCGAAACGCCGTTTACGTGTGGACGAAACAGCTGCGTTTTCAAAAATACCCGTGTAGGTGTGGACATAGTGTAAAAGAATTAGTAGTTTATTTTCTTACTAGCTGCAGATTACTTGTATTTGCTTAATTGTTTACTAAATGTTTGAGGTGTGAAAGAAACCGCAATGGCGCAAAATATGGGTGTGTGTGGTTGGAGGATGTGTTGGTGCGTGCGTGTGTGTGTGTGTGCGTGCGTGTGTGCGCGTGCGCGGGGGGCGTGAACATTTTTCTGTAAAACAAAGGGGGGCCCAGCGAAAAAAGTTTGGGAACCACTGCTTTATTACATGGTTGGGTATCGTGTTTTTAAAAAGTAACTAAGTAACTAATCACTTTTGAAAGTAAGTAATCCGTAAAGTAATGGGATAAATTTTTTTTAAGAAGTAATCAGTAATTAGTTGCTAATTACTTTTTCCAAGTAACTTGAGCAACACTGATTGGGCCAGACGGCGTTACAACAGAGGATTTGTAACTGTGACAGCATCCGGCTGCACGAACAAACAGAAACAGATGATACTCTTGTCTCCTCTCTGCCACTAAGCACGTTACATAACCCTCTTTTAAGTTTTGGACTGCGGCCCTTTAGCGAGATTTGTGTGTGTGTTGTTTTTGGTTTTACACATTGTGCCTCTATTGTATATATGACAGATCTTGTGTAATACTTATATAACGTGGCTGTTTGTTTGTGTGCTGCTCTGTCAGCTTGCTTGAAGAAGCATAAACAGTAGCAGCTTTGTGTTTCAGCAGCGTGTCAGTGTTTATCCAGTAGCAATGACGGAAGGGGGTTTCTCTCACAGATAATAATACTGACAACATGCAGAGCAGACTTGCTGCCATGCAAGCTGTTGTGTTTAGCAGAAATCTACTGATAACTGTGCAAAATATCAGCTTAGAGAAGCTGGGAGTCTGTTTTGTTGAGTTTTTATTTAGGATTTGAAATCGCATGACCAAAATTTGGGTGCTCGAGAGCGCATGATGAGTAATAAGGGATGACTCAGGAGTATGAATAAAATATGTCTGACCTCAGCCATATTTCCTAAATGAAAAATATATGAGCTATGAATTGCTGTTTACCATCTCCGAGCTCTGCCTTCAATCTTAAATTGTTAGCTGCGAGAATATTCTTCATAAAACGTTTAAGTCTGAGTGGATCATTGTCATTGCTTCATGTCAGTGTTTTTTGGTCGGCCTTTTAGGACAAATGGCTTTGAGAATATGAAACTGTAAGTCTGGGCTGGAATCACATGCTCTGTCTGATCTTTTCTGCTCGTTGTGCTCTATAAAACTCACATTAATTGTTCAGTACAGTTCAGTTTTATTTATAAAGTGTCCGTTCACAACAGAAATCATGCAGGTGTCAACCTCAGTAGTACAAGGAGGTGGTACGAGACCATGTATAGGACCAGTGCAGGGCAAAGTCACTAAATCTCCTTATGTCATTTCCCAAATAACTTCCCGAATATTTTATTTACATGTTTCCTGTAGGATTGTGAATTTTACCTAAGACTCTTGAACATGTATTAAATCTGCATGAGTGAGAGCCCAGCCCTTCTCTGTACCCCTTCTGTGGCACCCCACAGGAAAACGTTGGACACGCCCCTGCTCACTCCACAGTCGTTTCATTTTTCTGCCCATCGAGGTCAGACCAGGCCAAGCTAGACCCTAATCACTAACAGACAAACTGTGCATTCACGCACAGAGCCCCGCTATAAAAGCCAGAAACACCCGTGCTGCTGGTGGAGTCATGACGGAGAGCGGCGGGGCTCTGCAGCGCCTGAGGTGAGTACACGCGTGGAGCTGCAACAACGCGGTAGGAGACGTTTTGTCTGGGCCGACACGTTTGGTTTTAGCTTATACATTACATTATAGAGCAAAATGTTATATTGCTGAAAAATATCAATTTCATACTTTCAACTCAGGTTGTTTTAAAATATATATTCACATTAAGGGTAATAATATTGTTGGTTGTAGTTTACATCCTTATTTTAATGCTTATTTTGTTTTAATATAAATTTGTTATACTGGATATTCAATTAAAAAATGAATTATTATCATTATTATTATTTTTACTGCTGCTGTTGAGAAGCGATGGATGGCTTTCATGTCTCTTCTCTTCTGTTTCAGTTTTCAGTTTTATTTGTCATATGCAAGTTAGCACAGGGTCAACATTGCAATGAAATGTGTTTGACGAGCAGCAGTCACTCAGCAGCATGATACAGTACAGAAATATAATAAAATATAATAAAATAAAATAAAATAATTGAAAAAAAATTGAAAAATAGTAAGGAGCAAAATATTAGAAAGACATGTTAAAAGAGAAAAGATGACTAAATATATATGTGTCTATAAATATAAATATATGTACACTAGTAATTAAATAAGAAAATCTTGAAAAGAAATATGACGGAGGGCAGATGGGATATTGCACAGGAATGAGCAGCAGAAAATCACAGTATTGCACTTTAAATATAAATATCAATGACAATAAAGTGAAGTGACCAGTGCAGATTAAACACTTGTGAAGCTGCAGGGTAGCTTCTGAGTGCTGTGTTGTGTTTAAGTGTTGTGGTTGAGTTGAGTTGGTTGTTTACATTGTATAAATAATGAAGGAGCAACAGTGACAAACTTATAGGAATAAAGGATATTTTTAATGGAACAGAAAGGCAAACACCTGCATCATAATCATTTAATCCGCCCTGAGTGTTTGCCTCTCTGTTCCAAATAAACAAATAATAATCCTACAGGGAAAAACCGGGCTGCTGTGGGTCACATTAAAAGCTTAATGGTGTTGAAACCAAATGTTTTCTAACTTTAGAAATTAAGAATTTATTTGTTTTTGAAGAAAAAGGATCACATTTACATATTAGTGTGAGTCCAACTCAGGACCTTCTTCCTGTGAGGCAAAAGTGCGCGACAGATTTTGAATGGCCAGCAGGGGGCGTCCTCAGCGGCTGCAAATAGAGTTCCAGTTTTATGGGGCTCGTGTTTCTTGCCCCGTGACCCAAACAGTTCCCTGATAATTTTATGGGTTTCATGTTTACTTTTAGATTATATTATGTAGAAGATATGTTCAATATTAGCAGAAATTATTATTATTGATTATAGATAATAACCCTATAACCCTAATTATAGAAATTATGGATTATTATTATTATTATCCAGGATCTGCTCACTGGATTTGTCAACATCAACTTTTTAGTGGATTTCACAGTGAAACTCTGTTTATGGTTTGTATCTGCAGTCGTGTTCACTTTGCACCCAGAACTCATGACCACTGTGAGGGCTGGAACACAGCTGGGCAGATGTTGCCTTCAGCTCTGCTCCTTCACTGCGTCTAACATCTAACAAGCTTTTTAAAACATGTCTCGTAAATGAAATAAGACCTCTGATTTCACATAAACTCTGATGTCAATTTACATTTTATGTTGTGGGCTAACTTTACTAACTCAGCTACACACAACAGTACAACATCTCAAATGTTTTCTGTACTCGGATTCCAAAATAAACCTTCACATGTATGACAGCAGCATTGTTTCTGTGCACACTACAAAATCAAAAAGAGGCCCACACAATTATTGCACTGTGTGAAATTCTTGGCTCGGATGGTATCACATTGTTCCCAGATAGATCAAACAGACAAAGAAACCACTGTGATCTACAAACAAATGAGTCTGAGAGTCTTGGTGAAAGACTGATCTGGCCATGTGTGCCAGATCTGTGGCTCGTCGGTGTTATTACGCTTAAACATTATTACCAAAAAGCTCGATTTCAGTCATTTATCGTCTGTAGCAACGATTGATTTAACGTCAAAGTATGTGGTTCATTAAAATAAATTCATGAACATCTAGGTTGAAACCAATTAGAGTAGCTAATGAGACAGTGGATCTTTGGCTCGCTCCCCGTGGTTTTTATCTTTTTTAATTATCTGCAGGGTTGGATTGACCCTCCAGAAGAGTCACTGACCCATCATTTGTCCCACCGTTACAGTTTGTACGCACTCATTTGCAGTTTCTGATCATTTATCATAATGTAATTAAGCACAAATATGGCAGTAAATACATTTTTGTTTAGCAGCATCCTTGTGTGGTCAATTACAAATGCAATCAATCCAAAAGCTCAGACAGCTTTTAAAAGGCATTTGAAAGCTAAAAATAGAAATGAGGGCAGACTACCGACTGTGCCGAGTGGGCAATTCTCCACACTGGTTCACGCCCTGAAGGGCTCTGTAAGCTCAAAGCCCACTGTGTAATTTTCTCACTGCAACTAATTACAAAAAAACATTAGTTTGTTAATCTGGTATGCACCATTACAGCACAGGAAGTTGATAAAGCCTGTTAAGTGGGATATTCCTTATTAGCTACCTGGAAGCACCAGCTCATGATGAGGAGTCAAAATCTAGTTCATATTAAGTTGTTTAGTAATTAATGTTGTTTTTGTTAATATGCACCTGTTCCCCTTACCCCATTAGCCAGGGTAGGGATTTATTTATTTATTTATTTATTTATTTATTTATTTATTTGTTTATTTGTTTATTTGTTTATTTGGACAAACACTAAAAACACTTTCAGAAACTAGAGCATCCACATACTTTTTGAGCCAAGCTTGACGAGTTAAATCTTGATTAGGCAGGTTAACAGTCTTAATATGACACCAGAAGAAAAGTCACAGAATAGAATAGAATAGAATAGAATAGAATAGAATAGAATAGAATAGAATAGAATAGAATAGAGCATTTCCATCCTTGTAGGTTGCATTGATACAATATAATGATAGTCATTCTCAGACCTCCTCAGCTTGAATAGTGTGAACTTGTTTATCTGCAGTGAATAAGAAAGTGTGCTTTCCTGTCACACCGTTTACAAAGCAAACTAAAGCTAAGGCCATGGTGCAGAGCAGAGCAGAGAAAGGTTTCGTCCACAGTGAGCAAGCACAGAACCACTCAAGCTCAAAACTAACAAATGAGGTGGGAACCTGCTCTACTCTCTCTCTCTTTTCAAATCCAGGTGAGCTGCGTCATCGTGAAACCAACACGTTGTCCATGTGTTGTCTCCCCATTAAAAGACCCCCGTCTCACTGCTTCCTGTCTCCACGCTCTCTTCCAGGAGGTGTTGCTGTCCCTGTAATCCACACTCTCAGTCCCGGCCGTGCTTCACTCGAGACAAAGCCATGACTGCCTTTAAGGGCATCTGGACGAAGGAGTTCTGGCGCTGTGTGGCGGCGGAGTTCTCTGCCATGCTGATCTTTGTCCTGCTTGGCCTCGGTTCAACCATCAACTGGGGCACTGAGGATCCCCACCCCCCCGACCTCGTGCTCATCTCTCTCTGCTTCGGCCTGACTATTGCCACCATGGTGCGGTGCTTCGGCCACATTAGCGGGGCTCATATCAATCCGGCGGTCACAGTAGCCATGGTCGTGACCAGGAAGCTGAGCCTGGCTAAAGCAGTCTTCTACCTCCTGGCCCAGTGCGTGGGGGCCACAGTCGGGGCGGCCGTACTGTACGGGATCACCCCCGCCTCTGTCAGGGGTGGGATGGGAGTCACTGAGGTGAGAGCAGGAGTGTGTGTCTTTACATGTGTGACAGTTTCATTCTTCACTGCCGACCTTTTGCCTGTGAATACAGTAATCTGACTACATGCTCACACAGGTGAATGAAAGCATCTCTGTGGGCACCGCCCTGGTCGTAGAGCTCTTCATCACCTTTCAGCTGATCTTCACCATCTTTGCCACCTGTGACCACAAACGTAAAGACCTCAAAGGTTCATCTGCTTTGGCTATTGGCCTTTCTGTCTGTGTTGGTCACCTGTTCGCTGTAAGTACCCAGACACCTGTGCAGCACGCCGCACTGATTCATCGTGATGTGGGAGAAATTCAGTCGTCATTGTAATCAGGAACAGCTTATTATGTGAAGGGGCACATGTTTAAGATTACTTACAAACCTCAGTTCACACGTTCGTCAGAACATTTTCTACTCTCTTCAACATACATGCTGTGTTAATTCATAAATGTTATGTAATAATTCTTCAGCAGAAAATATTCAAAGAGGAACCAACAGCATAAAGAGGAAGGTCCAGTTTAGTCTCTCACGTTACTGCAGCTGATGAAGCCACAAAACCAACCTTCAATTATGTGATTAACTGTTTATAGTGTAGATATACATCATTGATGTATGTAACTGAGCTCAGGTGATCACTGTGCTGTGACTGTTAGTGTGGACAGTGAATTTGATGTGCTTGTTTCAGTCAGTTAGACGACTGAATGGTTACTGAGTGTTTTCACAAAGTCAGGAGAACAGGAAGGTGCCAGATGTGACAACACCTGGTAGATCATCAGTTTAAGAGACGGGTCAGTCCTCCAGCTCACAGTAGCCATCGGTGCTTCAATTTAAGGCAGCTGACCTTCTTCTTAAGTTCATGAAAGCGTTTCACTGCTTATCCAAGAAGCTTCTGCAGTTTGGTTTTTTTTTGGACTTTATTTATTTATTTATTTATTTATTTTAAATTATTTTTTTTCACAAATCATGGTTACAATACATAATGAAAACGCTGCGATTATACACACACAAAAAAAAAAAGAACCCCCCCCCCCCCCTCTCTCTCTCCCCACCCGAGGCTCATGTAAAGAGAAACAGAACAAAACAAACAAAAAATGTACGTCACAAAATATGTTTTTATATGGTCAATAAATGGGTTCCAAGTTGCAGAGACTTTTTGTTGTGATGAGAGAATCTGAATCTAAGTTTTTCCAGTGGTAAAAAGAAAAGCACCTCCTTTAACCATGTATGTATGAAGCAGGCTTATCAGACTTCCAGGAATAGAATACGTCTACGGGCAGCATGTAGCAAATGCTCTGCCATTTTCCTTTTACTCATTTTGTATTGAGGCATAACTCCAAAAATGCCAATGCAGAAATCAAGCACTAAGTTCTGCGCACTGATGTGAGATAATGCTTTAAATATATTTCCCCAGTAATTATCCAGGGGTGGACACATCATGTGACCCTCATTTGCTGGTTTATGTCCACACCTGGGACAGGCGGGATCGGCTTCTGGGAAAAACTTTGAAAGCCTCTCTCTTGTATAATGAAGACGATGAAGAATTTTAAACTGAATTAAATGATGGCAAAGGGAGGAAGTATGTATACGATTCAAACAAGATCTCCACTCATCATCAGATCAATCCACCCCAACGTCTTTTTCCCAATTATTTTTAGTATTTCCCAAGTAATAGGCCTTAAGCTCTGCATCAGTTTGTATATGACGGAGATTCTCCTTTTGCCAAAAGGATCTATTTCCAATAGTATCCACTTGATTTTTAGGAGGTAGGTAGGGGAAAGAAGGAAACAATGTTTTTGCAAAACTTCGTATTTGCAGGAATCTAAACATATGTGAGGTTGGTATATTGTAATCTCTCATCAGAGCGTCAAAGGTGTTAAAAGTTTCTCCTGAAAATAAATTGTAAAAAAACTTCAAACCATTATTGTGCCAAATTTGGATGCTTTATCTGAAATGGAAAAAAGGGTTAAAAGCAACAGGGGAAAAATGACTAACCTGTTGCAAACTGAAGTGCCTTCTGAATTGAAGCCATATTTTAATAGATGTTCTTACAACTGGATTTGTTATTTTCTGTTTTTGATTTAGAGCTAGTGATGAGGTTAGGAGGTTAGGAGGAGAAGCTTCTGCAGTTCTAAAAGCTGGTGGAGGTCTTTAACCTCTCCTTGTGAGAGCTGAAGCATCTTCAGGCTCCTTAAACGAAGCCCAGCTGTCCTTAACTCAAACTTGTTGTTTCGTCTGTGAGGTTCATCGCCTGGTTGTGACTGTCCCCTCAGATTCCCTTCACTGGAGCCAGTATGAACCCTGCTCGGTCCTTCGGCCCAGCGATGGTCACATGGTCCTGGGAAAACCACTGGGTAACAACATTTTGATCAATATTCAAAATGCAGAGCTTTGGTTTCTGTAGCTGCAGAGTGAGTGCAGCTTTTGCCATTTTGAAACTAATTTCAGTCCCAAATATTTTTCAGAAATTATACGTAGTTAATGTGTGGAAATAGTTACAGGCATCAATTCAATAAGAATCTGCAGCTGCCCTCAGCTTTATGGAGCTTTGTGGGAGTTTCAGGTCATTAAGTGTCTGGTCCACAATGCTTTGTTTTTATAGCATCGTTTCCTGCAGCAGGCATGCTGACACTGTCTGCAAGGCAGCACACAGCAGCAGCACAGTTGCATTGATTAGTGCTGTTTACAGGAAGTCTTCATAGCAACTGAAACAACAGCTGAACTGCAGACGTCTCCACACAGATACAAGTGAATGATCGTGTTTACCTGTTTGCATCTTTATGAGTTATAATGTGTTGTGTTTTTTCCTGTTCTTTAATCGTTCTTCGACGGTTTAACGGCGTCGAGGTTACAGCTGACAGCACGCCTTTGCTCTGCTTCCCTTTGAGCTTGTCCTGTGTTTAACCTCTGCTACTATAGTTTGTTCTTGGTTTGTAAAACATGGCCGTTAGCAGCAGACCTGTCCGTGTGTGACCGCTCACATGCTTCGAAGGCCGGCGCTTTTACTTCGACACATTCATAATGAAACTGAGAGACCTTCAGCTGATCGAGGTGATCACGACCTTTGTGTCACTGCTGAACCTGATTGATTATGTTTGGATAAGTGAACATAAGAAGAATTACTTCTTTGTCTGTTGGATTCGCTTCGTACATCAGAGGTTGAGGTGGCGAATTTCTGTCCCAAGCTTTGAAAAAATAATTCTTCCTAATGTGAGCTGTTCAGATTTATTTCTGACTCGTACAAACACACATTTCTGCACATTTGCACTGCCAGCCTGGCTCACGCTAACCTGCTACCACACATGCACTGTAATTCAATTCAATTTTCAATTCAATTTTATTTATATAGCGCCAAATCACAACAAAAGTCGCCTCAAGGCGCTTCATAGATACAGAGAAAAACCCAACAATCATATGACCCCCTATGAGCAGCACTTTGGCGACTGTGGGAAGGAAAAACTCCCTTTTAACAGGAAGAAACCTCCAGCAGAACCAGGCTCAGGGAGGGGCGGGGCCATCTGCTGCGACCGGTTGGGGTGAGAGAAGGAAGACAGGATAAAGACATGCTGTGGAAGAGAGACAGAGGTTAATAACAGATATGATTCAATGCAGAGAGGTCTGTTAACACATAGTGAGTGAAGAAGAAACACCCAGTGCATCATGGGAATCCCCGGCAGCCTACATCTATTGCAGCATAACTAAGGGAGGATTCAGGGTCACCTGGTCCAGCCCTAACTATATGCTTTAGCAAAAAGGAAAGTTTGAAGCCTAATCTTGAAAGTAGAGATAGTGTCTGTCTCCTGAATCCAAACTGGAAGCTGGTTCCACAGAAGAGGGGCCTGAAAACTGAAGGCTCTGCCTCCCATTCTACTTTTAAATACTCTAGGAACAACAAGTAGGCCTGCAGAGCGAGAGCGCTGTAATGCTTTCTTACCCAACACAAACGCGCAGTATTTATTCTCTAACATATTGTACAAACTCAAACATGTAACACAATAACTGAAACAGTATCAAAAATATTTGTCTGTAGATCGTCTCTAACAGAGGTGATGATCCGTCAGATTGTGCTGATATCAAACTCATCTTGCAGCTGATTCTGTTGATGATTTCAATCATGTGATGGGGAATTTTGCACCAATGTGGCCAATGTCAGCTTTTTGTTTGGAAAGTTTTCTCCAACAACAAAGACGAATTCTCTTTTCGACAATAATCAGAGAAACTCTGCTGTTACCCCCCGACGCCTCGTTAGTATTCTGGGTCTTTGTGTGTTCTTCCAGCTTTGAAGTCGTTTCTTGTTTAGATTTTGATCTTGGAGATTGTTGTAGTCTCTCTCCTTTGTACGGCTTTGATATTCTTTCTGCTTCTCATCATTTTCACGCAGCACTGTCTCTTCACAGGGAGACTCTTTCTCTTTCATTTCCTCTGCCGTCGCACTTCTACCTGTGTACCTGCTGCTGTGGGGCTGGCATCCTGAACATGGCAGTCGCTGAGTCGGATGTCGCCGCTGTTTTAGTTTTAACTTTGTAACTTTAGACAGTTCAGTGCTTTGAGCAAACATAGGTGTAGCTTCTGGTGTGGATGAGTCACGTCCCCTCCAGACTTTAACAGGAGCGATTTTTAAAATGAAGAAACCAAAGAAGGAGATTGTGAAGTTTGCGCTACAATGTTTCTGCACAGGTCCGGTCCAGCTCTCTCTGCCGTCACTGATTAGACAAACAGAAAGAAGACCCTGGCATCACACAGTCGCCACCACCTGTGGCTCACCTGCCTCCCGGTCCCGCCCCCTCACTGCACCACTCCCCCCTGCAGCTGCGCCAGGCAACACTTAGACTTGGTTTAAAAGTCAAACTTTGTTCTAAAGACATTTTTGGCCTTCATGTGTAAATTTCTCTCGTCTCCAGCTGGTTGCAGCTGCACATCCCTGAGCCCGGCCCCGCCCGAGGAGGCTTCCTGTTAGCAAAGAGCTTTTCCTTCCCGCCGTCACCGAGCGCCGGCTCACAGGGGTTATTTGATTTGGGGGGTTTTCTCCATGTTATTGTGGCGTCCTTCCCTTACAATATAAAGCTCGTTGTTTTGTGATTTGGTGAATTTCAGAATTTTCTTCTTCAAATATCTCTGCAAACTTCTGACCAAAAGAAACGGGATGTTGGGTTTTCTCAGTGAGACGAGCTTCCCACTGCACCGCCACGCTGGCAGGAACAGTGAGCCAAAGATTCACAGTGTAACAGGACATGATGTGCTGGATGCAGATGCTGCAGACAGTCTGCACATGTTTGCTCGCAGCTCCAAAACCAGAAGTTTGGAAACGAGTTCAAGTCAGAATTTCTCTTAAGTGGTTTATTTGATCTGTTTCCACCTATGTGGAAAACAGGATCTGGGCTGGATTAATTATTGATCGATCATTATATTTCTGTGTCACAGCGCTGCAGGATACGTCAGCCGAGCAGCAGGAAGAACATCAATGAGAAGTCATGAATTCAGCTCTACTTTAACAAGCACAGCCTTTAAATGTCTTCTTATCCTCATATTTTAGCCCTGAAGGTCATTTCTAACATTAACATTGTAAGTAAACGGATATTTGAAGTGTTTTGTTTGTGGCTTTTCATCAATTTGAATTTATCATTGATCACAATAAACACTGACTGCCCGTCCAGCACCTGATAACCAAGCAGAGATGTGCGTCCGTCACATCAGTGCAGATGATGCGCTCTCAGCTGTTAGCACCACTTCGTCCTTTTTGTCTTTCTATCCTCATCTTCACTCACATCTGTGGCTGGTTCAGGCGATGATGGGCTGCCGACACTTTCCTTAGATACTCAGTGAGTGTGCAGGAAAACCAACGTCTCATTATTTATTCTGCTTTTTCCTTTTCTGTAACAAATCTCTGCTCCAGTGTTTTGTGCTGTTCTGTGAGCTGAGACGGTGATGCAGCAGCACATCGTGGCGTTCACACAAAGTTTGATTTGTTATTTACTAAAGAAGAAGAAAAAGCACTTAATGACGGATAAAGTAAGAAGGAAACGTAAAGAGAAGGACATATCTCATATCTCACTTTTCTGTGAATTTTGTACAAACATTTAATTTTGTTGATCCTATGACTTTGTTTCCAACATGATCTCTGATCTCAGCACTTCAGGAGTTAAATATGGAAACATCCTTCCTTTACTAAAGTTTCTCTTGTAAATTTATTACTTTGATTTGAAAACTTCTTTGTTATCTTGGTTTGTGTTTAAAAGTCCCCGAGCTCTACTGAAATGAAAGCGTAGACCTTACTTTGAGCATCCTCGGGTTCACCTGTGTGTTCTGTGTTTCCGTGTGCCAGGTGTACTGGGTGGGTCCGTCAATGGGCGGCACCCTGGCTGCAGCTCTGTATGAATACCTGTTCTGCCCCGACCCAGAGGTGAAGAGACGCTTCTCTGAGACATTCGTGAAGACGCCCTTCACTCAGGATTCAGCCGCGGCCCAGGAGCCTCTCTTCACTGTCATGGATGTAGAACGAGCTGAGAGGAGGGAGAGGGAGGTGTCTGGGGAGGTGCTGTCCTCTGTGTGACGAGAAAGAAAAGAAAGCAGCGATGCTCCGAATGCTGCAGTCTGCTCTCGTCTGCTCCTGTAGACGGGCGCTTTAAAACACTTCACGAGGGGGGGGGCTTCTTCTTTTGGCAACCAAAAAGCTTGTGTTGGCTAGTTTTAAGTAAAGGGCTGCGAGGCTTTCAAAAGAAATACTGTGAATAAAAAGAAACTGCTGAAAGTGTGTTTGTGCTCATGTAATATGGATTTTAAGTTTTTCTTTCCAGGGAAGTGTCACATCTGAGGAAAACTGGGGACGTGAAACAGCAACCATGAAGTAACCTTGTCCCCCTCAGTAACAATGTGGATGCAATATAAAGTCAGTGCTGAGCTCCCTGCAAACAAACGCTCTGATTCTCTCGTCTTCAGGCTGAGTGTCATTTCTGCGACTTTCTGCCAGAAAACACTGACGCGCTTAAAAGTCGGCGCTCACAGCACGCGCACTCCGGTGTTTATGATGTCAGCAGCTAACAATACTTGTTAGGGTCCAACATTAAGTTTTCAGAACCTCAACCTTCATTCGCTGATCTTTCTGTTGTGCTCACAACATCAGGGGGTTGCAGTCTTCTTTTAAAGTGGCATCAAGTTCAACACAAAGAAAGACGGCGCCCTGTGGAGCCTCGTCGATTTTTCACCGCTAAAGACAAAAAACTGCACACCACAGAAAAACATTTGACCCCTTTGAAAAGGGAAACTGTGCTTTGCCAGCAGAGGTGAAGCAGAAGGAAATGTGGCTCATAGTTTCTCCAACAACAAACTTATTTATCCCGCTGTAACTAAAAGTGGCTTCAGTTCAGCCACAGCGATACGAGGCTGCTGCTGCCTCATATCGCTGTGGACGAGGCTCTGAAGGGTCTCATGGTGAGCATCTTATTACAATCAAAACCATGAAAACTGTGCAAAGAACTCGATATATTGTTTCAACACAAACATGATGGAAACATGCACTTCATGGAAGGAGAGGTTCAAGGTGGGAGCCGAGAGCTTTTCAGTATAAGAGGATAAATCCTGGTTAGAAAAGTACAAGGACGTGTTTTATTTAATCGTCTGTTCCTCAGCAGACCTGAAATGACTTAAACACAACCTCAGTTCAATGACAGCAAATGTTACATTGTGCCAAGTCAAAGTGTAAGAAGACGAGCACGTCCTGATTCAGTGGCTTCAGAAACACCTTCAACAGCAATAATTAGAGGTTTTCTGTGTGACTCTTCTTACATCATTTATGCATTTCTATTCATTCGTTCCACCACAGCTGCGGTTCACAGTTCATATGAAGTGTTTGAGTCCCTAAAAACTGTGTTACGGCCAAATGTGGTCTCACATTGAGGTTTGACAGTTTGCTCAAACTTTTACTGTGCTGCCATGTTTTTAGACAGAAGAGTTGTTTCACTGTTTTTATTGTTTTTGGAAATTTCTCCAAGAATGGTGCCGTCTGAACTTAGGATGAATTTTCTGAAGATTCACCAGATTGTGAGAAGAATGAATATTTTCCTCTAATCTACAGACTTTCTCACTATAAGATGATGGATTTCAAATTACTTGCAAAAGGCCATACAACCTCTCCCCGACTGATGGGAAGGAGCGATGGCTCCTCTAAGATAAGTGCTCGTTCCTCCGTGGCTCTGAGGTAGCACGAACAACTGAATTCAAACTACCAGAACTTTTACAGGTTTGGTTGATAATGAAACGACACAATCAATGTGTAGTTTTAAATATATAATGACAGAGTGTAACATGATGTTGTTTTGTTCAGGTTGTATTTAACTCATTTCAAGACCTGCTAATGATGAGAACCGCTGATGTGAAGCTGTTATGGTAACGTGGCCTCTGTCTCTGTTGGTCTCTGTTGGTCTCGCTGTGGGAAACCAGACCAACCAAACCACAGTCGTTGCTGAGAAATTCTAGATTTGCTCTAAAATCTTATTTTCTGTCTTGGAGTCTAATGTCTGAATTTGCAGGAGCTGTTCATGACACTGAAGCATCCACACTGTGCCTATAGTGTAATAATCTGTTAAACACTCAAGTGTGGAACATGAGCTGGATCTACTAAGCAGCACTCACCAGATGACTGGACTGCACGGTGGCTCATTTCAGCTATAAGAAAGAATAAACTGTTAATATCAGAGTTAGTACAGCAGTAAAGCCTCTTATGGCCCTGTGAGACTGCAGCACTCATCACAGAGCAGAACAGCAAACTGTTAGATCAATGAAAAACTGCGACGTGTAAAGTTTGGCCTCGAGGCCTGAAACAGATTAAGTTTGCATTTAAAAATGTGTCGGTGTGAGTTGTTGTGCTGATGGGAGGGAATCTAAAAAGATTGTTCTTCTTAACAACTCTGCAATAAATCTCTGAAGAACAGCACAGAAAGTTCTTTTAATGTATGAATATAATACTGGCAAAAGATGCTCACCTCGCACTGCTGTACTGACAGTGTGTTGTTGTTGCCACAGCAAACAGGTGCACTGTTGCCCTCTGTTGGTGACAGCAGCAGCGAGCTCTGCTGTGCGGATTTACAAGTTTCATTCTCTCGACCAGGATTGTCCGACTCCAGGCCTCGAGGGCAGGAGTCCTGCAGGTTTCAGATGCGTCCTTGATCCAACACAGCTGATTTAAATGACTGAATGACCTCCTCAACATGTGCTGTGGTTCTCCAGAGGCCTGGGAATGAACTGTGTTGACCCAGAGTGAGATCTAAAACCTGCAGGACACCGGCCCTCGAGGCCTGGAGTTCCCCCTGCTCTGCTCTCGGCCATGAAGTGTAAATGAATATTTGTTGGATGTGTTTTCACTCATGTATTGCTGATAAATATTGCACAATAAATAACTGTCGTAGACACTGTGCACCTAAAAATCAGAAAAATTTATGATATTGAAATCCATATATTTAAATATTTAAAGATTCTTTGCCAAAAATAGAATAAATAACGTGTTTGTTGTTCTTATCTGATCAAACTGACCAAGTGATGAATCAATCCTGAAACTGTGTTTAGCTTCAAAGAAGAAGATGTTGT
>NC_140453.1:28383696-28414726 GCF_963576455.1 Neolamprologus multifasciatus
TTTTACTTTAGTCCATGACGTGCTTACCTTCAGGGTCATACGTCACATGAAAACCAAAATAGTTCCAAACGCCAGATCTGAATGAGGGTGGGCGAGGTTCAGTTTGCCATGTTGCAACGAGCTTAGCTTCTGTCTTGCTAGCTTGCGCTGTGCTCAGTGGATCTGCACTCGACAGTGCAGCCTAGGCGGAGTAGTCGAACGCAGATCCACTGAGCGCTCAACACAAAATGTTGTATTGTTCGATACATATGCGTACCGAACCGAAAGCACTGTATCGAACGGTTCAATATCAATACGAGTATTGTTGCACCCCTAGTCCTGGTCTGTGATCCAGAGTTCGTGTGTTTCCAGTTTAATATTCTGAGGTTACGTTTCTGTTTTATTATAGTTGTGTTTATATTTATATTGGTGTTCTCAGGTCTTCTTCTTAGTTTTGTTATTTAGTCTTTAGGTTTCTGTTATTACGTTATCATCTCTGTGATCCACGTTCCACGTTTATTCAGCCTGGTCTTCATGTTTGTTTTGATGTTCCAGTCAGTCACTCGTGTCTGTTTCTCCGCGGTCCCAGAGTCAAGCTTGTGTCGCTCAGTCTTCATCTCGCCCTTTGTAGCGTATTTCCTGTTTTATTTTGACAGTCTCGTTTCATGTGTACAGTGTGTATCGTTTTACTTCCCCTGCTGCCCTTCCTCTCGTTAGTATACTTTAGTCCTCAGTCTCCATCTGCTCGTCGTCTCTTTGTACCTCGTTTGCTTTTGTTTCCCAACTTCCAGCTCCTTGTTACAGTTTTTTGCATTTTCTTCTGTATTTACTTTGAGTTTCTAAGTGCAGTATAAAGAATAAAGATGAAGGTAATTCCCTTGTCTCTGAGTCCTGTGTTTGGGTCCTGACTTGATGCCCCACAACGGTTCATGACAGTAAAGCCGTGAAGGAGCGAGGAGCTGTGGCACCCAGTGAAGGCTGACTTTATGTGGTCGGTGCATTTGGAAGAGAAAAGCCCTTCTAGGTGGGTGGAGAGCAGTGTGGAGCCAAGGTAGGAGAGCAAAAAATTGATTGGCTGAATGTAATTTATTTACAATGAAAATAGTCCTGGCCAGGGAGCAACAAGAATTAAAATATAACAATATAAAAATAAAATTCTAAAAATCCATCAGCGAGTAGCCAGAATCTGCACAAATTGTTAAAAACACTAAAAGTCCAATAAAGTGCCTGTAAAACACTAAAGCAGCAGCGTCCCCACACGTCCTCGTCAGTCCTGCACTTCAGTGCCGAACTCTCCAGGCGGGCACAGCCCTCAACTCTGCCCACCGCTGTGCTTCGTTTGACAGCAGTCGTTTGTTCAGCAGAGATCCAAACGCTCCCTTGCTACAGATTGCACAGGTTTCACAATAAAAGCATGCGATAAACTATAAGAACTAAAAACACACTTGAGAAGATAATCAAAAGATTAAAACTTATAAAACACTGCGACTCAGTGACTTCAAACAAACCAACCTGACATTTATGTTCACTATCTTGCCAAAACTCGTCACTCACACGTCCAAATCATCAAATTCAGGTGTTCCAAGCACTTACGTGGCCTGCAGGCATGCAGACTGCTTCTATAAACATTTGTGAAAGAACGGATCGCTCGCAGGAGCTCAATTAATTCCAGCATAGCGCCGTGATAGGATTACAGGACTTGCACAAGTCCAATCGTGAAATGTCATCAGTAGTAACAGGCAGCTATTAGTGATATTATTACAAAGTGGAAGCGACTGGGAATGACAGGAACTCAGGAGGTAGGCATATAAAATCATCAGCTGAGCCGTTCTGTGGCGCATGGGTCGCAAAGGTCGCCAAGTTTCTGCAGAGTCAGTCGCAACAGACCTGCAAATTTAGTGTGTTCTTCAGATTAGCTGAAGAACAGCGCGTGGAGAGATTCATGGGATGGGATTGGCCAAGCAGCTGTATCCAAGCCTTCCATCAACAAGTGCAATACCAAGCATAAGATGCACTGTTGTACAGCAGAGTGCTGCTGGACATTAGAGCAGCACAGAGGTGTTCTCTGGAGTTACGGATCACAGACACCCTCTTGAAGGTTTTTGGCAATCCAATAGAAAAATCGTTTTGATGATTGCCAGGAGAACGGTACTTGTCCAACTGCATTGTGCCAAGTGTAATGTTTGATGGAGGGGGGATTATGGTGTGGGATTGTTGTTAGGAGTTGGCAGTGTTGGGAGTAACAGAGTACATGTACCGCTGTTACGTATTTAAAATACAAAATATGAGTAACTGTATTGTATTACAGTTACCGTTTAAAAAGGTGGTAATCAGAATACAGTTACTTTGTTGAAAAAAATCGATTACACGGCGGATTTTTCCTGTTTCATATGTTCGGCTATGCTCTCTCTATTTTTGGTAATTCCACGCTGGTGGAAACCCAAACAAAACACACATTAAGAGGCTCAAATGTCTGTGTCTCAATCTCGTTTCTCATAATGACGTGAAGAAATATTTTTAAAATGATTTAATATAAAGGCAATAGAGTGTTACAGGCATCGCCCTAAAGAATGTAGCATCATGGGCAGTGTAGTCCGTGCTGCTTATGTGTCTGTGAGCGAGGGAGGGAGAAAAAGGAAAAGTAGGAGCTGTCATCGAGCAGAAACGGGAGCTGGAAGCATGTAAATATAATAATAACCACTGCAGCCAAGAAGAGAGCCTGACGAGCCCAGCTGTAAGTAAGCTATTAAGACTCGACTGTACACCGTGTTCGTGTTTTCCTCTGAAACAATAAGTTCTGTTGGAGCAGCCTTTCAACGCCTCTCTCTGTCTCTGCTAGCAAAGTTGACCCAGACAACAAAGTAAAGCTAGTTTTCAGCTACGAGCCGACACGAACCCACCGTATTAGCCAGAGGTCCCTTTACTACGGTTCGGAGCCGCGGACCTTCAGTAACAGTAATAAATCACAGCAATAGTACATTCATGTAGTTGTAAACAGCATGATAATATATTAAGTAATCCAAAGTATTCAGAATACGTTACTCTCATTGAGTAACGTAACAGAATACATTACAGAATACATTTTGGGACATGTAATCTGTAATCTGTAATGGAATACATTTTAAAAGTAACCTTCCCAACACTGGGAGTTGGGCCCATAAACACTCTGCTAAAGCACGTGGAAGCTGTGATGCAGCTGCTGGGTCAACACTGTTAAGAATGGGATGTTCATATGCTTGTGAAGGCAGACGTGTGAATGCTTTGAACAATATGGTTTATTTTATGCACATTTCTATGACCGCTGCATGTTTTTTTCTCTTACTTATGTTTCAGTGCAGTGAGTCTCTGCACAGCTGCACTGACTTAAACTGTGACTTCAGAGTGGTCTGTTTGTCCAGCTCCCATCAAGACTCCACGCAGATGTTTCAAGGTCATTTCACTGCTGTAGACACATCACATCACCTGATCACAGCTAATGTTTCCAGATGTTGAACCATTCGATGATGGACTAGTATCAGAGTCCTGACCACTTCCACCATCAACCCAAATATCAGATCCCAAATGCAGGTTTGTACTGTTCTCTCTTCAGGGACAAATTAGTTATAAAAATACACACATGCACTACTTTACCCCCGCTTCAGTGTTTGTGTGCTTTCTGTTTGGCTCAGCTTATATTTGGATGTGCTGCCTCAGGCCACTCAGTAGTTTGTCAGGTTATTAATAATATATCAGACATTCATTTAAGACAAAGCACGAGCTCGCTCTGCATGCCGATGCAGTGCATGCTTATAGATGCACAAACCTGGAGCTATTCACACCACAAAGGACAAGGACGCAGTTTGAAATGTCACTGCTAGCCTCGAGTTCTGTCGCTGATACAAATTAAAGTCACTCATTTAATTCATGGAATTCATTTTTACACATCAGTCTGAGAAGCTGTTAAAACTTTTTAAAAACCTACATGTTATTGTATTTAACATCTTTCTTTGACAACTGAAAGATGTGACACCTTGAAGCACCATCCATCCATCCATCCATCCGCTTCTCCTTTTCAGGATGGCGGGAGCCTATCCCAGCTGTGTTAGGGCGAGAGCCGGGGTACATCCTGGCAGAGATGGGCAGTAACGCATTACAAGTAACGCATTACTGTAATCCGATTACTTTTTTCAAGTAATGAGTAAAGTAAGGGATTACTATTGCAAAAATGTAATAGATAGTAATTGTAATTAGATTACTGTTACTTTCCCGTAGGAACGCTGCGTTACTGCATTACTAAAACCGTGATTTTTTTGTGAGAATGTCTCATGACAGTGACGTAAGCGAGTGCGACGTTAGTGACAACAGCTGTGTGCAGATCAACAATGGATCATATATCGAGTGCAGAGAGAGTATGAGCGTGCAGCGTTTAAAGCGTGGAAGTACTGACCTTACTTTGAGTTTGATTCCATAAAAAGTGACAAAAACATTAGTGTCCGTTGTGCGTGGGAAGAAAACTTCTTTTTACAGAGAAAAAAACCCTAAACTTCCAAACAAGCACCGAGTAGCTACGACGTAATGGGAAACTCACAGAGAAACTCGCGGATTCTTCCACTGACCGCTGCACACCTGCACCAGGGTAACCCTCCGCCTACCCCACTCCTGCTTTACAGGTGAAAATAGAGCAACAGGACCGCTAGTCTTTGACTTTATTTATTTTCTGCTGTGTTTTACTTGCATCTATTTGAAAGACTGAGTGTAAAAATAAATATATATATATAAATATATATATATATATATATATATATATATATTTTGTGTGTGTGTACTGGAATGTGTAGAAAATAGGTTTAAATATTAAACTAATTTCTTCCAGTCAGAGAATGTTGCAGATAATTTAATGTTTGCTTGATGCATAAAGTTAAAAGATTAAAACTAATAAAACAAGTTTTAAAAAGAGACTTTTCCATTTGATTACATTTTGTATGATGATTATGCAGAAAAAGTAGAATTGGGCTGAAAGATCTATCACTTTATCACCTATTCAGGTTGTAAATCGTGTTTTTAAAAAGTAACTAAGTAACTAAGTAATTAATTACTTTTGAAAATAAGTAATCAGTAAAGTAACGGGATTACTTTTTGGGGGAAGTAATCAGTAATTAGTTACTGATTACTTTTTTCAAGTAACTTGACCAACACTACATCCTGGACAGGTCGCCAGTCTGTCACAGGGCTACCACATACACAGACACAACCATTCGCGTGTTTCCAATTAACCTATCCCCACTAACTGCATGACTGTGGGAGGAAGCCGGAGTACCCGGGGAGAACCAGCCTGATGGTGGAACTGAACTCAGGACCTTCTTGCTGTGCGGCAACAGTGCAAACCAGCGACTTGAAGCACTGCTTACAGCCTAATGCTCAGAGGTGACAGACTCACATCCTTCAGTTCAATTTTACATCGATTTATATTCTTTTGTTGACAAAAATACTGAAGAAATTAATTTTGGCTTCGTGCATCCCTCTCTCATGGCAGTCTGTGATATAATCACAGGCTATATTTTCACCGAGTTGTGTTGCTTCTGACTTTTTTAAGAGCTTTTGTTTTTCTCTGTCACGGTCCCCGGGTCATTTGACCCAAATTACATTTTCCAAACTCCCACTGCAGATAAGAGCACTGTGAATATGTTCCTGCGTGAAACTGTTCACATTTACATGCTGCATACTCTTGTGGTATAAAATGGTGTTACATTCATCCCTCTTCAGTTAATATCTCTTTATAACAACACTGACATAAGAACATAAACATAATAAGTAACAGTTTCTTTGCATTCTGCTTTGAGTTCATTTGGAAACGTTTTAAACCTTTTTCTGAAGTTCTAACTGGAATTTACAACAAATATTCATAAGATAAAGATCAGATTTGAACATTAGGTCAGAAGCGTTGCTATGCAGTTGCTAATTAGTAAAACATTTTGACCATTCACTGACCTGAGGGACACTTAAACTGAACCACCTGATTAATGTAGACAAATATAAACTGAATAAAGCAATAAAAAAAACTTGCAGTGCAGTTTATACTTCAGTTTTAGCTCCATCCAACCTCCACCTACGCTCTGCCTCCCTCATCCAACACAAACAAACAGAAACAGTCTTATGTCTCGTGTCGCACCACAAATTAATTATCTCCGGGCACATATGTGCTCTCATATATACATGAATACACTGCTGTGTGTGCACTGGTAAAGGCAGACATGTTCACACACATCCTCTCATTACCTCGGAGGTTTGTGCTGATGCTTGTCTGTTCCAGCTATTACACCTCGGTGTTAATTTCTTCAGGTGTTTGACGAGCCTCGCAGCTACAGCTTGCTCTTTGTGTAAGTGCTTTTTCTGAACTTCTCCCTATCTCTGCAGATTAGTCAGGGAGCAAATTACCTGCCTGCACAAAAAAAGCGCAGTCCTACACATTTTGCTGTGCTTGGTGCACAGATCTCCCTTTGAAGACGGGCCATGTTATTTCCCCTCTCCCTGCAGCAGTCCTGGCATGCAAATCATCACGAAATTACATTAAAAAAAACCTGCGCATGTACTGCGGGTGCTCTTATCAGCGTCTGCACAAACTGCATACAAATCAGGCCAGAATCACACACCACAGCAAAGGTCTCCACTTAAAAGGCTGGCTAATTGCTAATTGAGTAGCAAGGTCTAAAGTGGGCTTGCCTAACAAGAATTAAAATGCGGGGGCGCCTCATGCCTGTGAAGTGTCTCCGGCTTCCTGGTGACATGCCCCAGAGCACAAACACACTGACGAATGCAGCAGAGGCTGATGCTTCTTTAGAGCTGTTTAAAAACATCGCCTATATATCACATAATGGATAAAACAGGTGAAATTATTTCTGCTTTGCAGCGACGCTGGCGTTTCACTGTGGTGTGCATGGACAGGCGCATTTATTGTTAGCTGCATTTACACAACCATGTTTACAACAGACATTTCTCTTCCTACATGAAGCCCCCACCCGTCTACATGTTGGAATTAAGCATCTGTTTTATATCCAACTGCTTTAGCACAGGGTGAGATAATGAGGCAGTGGGCCCCTGGGCACAGAGATGTAAAACACACCAATCCGCTCCACTTGCAGCTGTTACATGACTTTTTGTCCCTACTATAATAAAATTACAGAATTATGCAAAATATGCTAAGTAAAACAATAAAGAAGTCTGCGATATTTCTTGCAATATTTAATCAAAATGTAATTATGTTTTCACAATAATAAATTGGGTGTTTTAAAGTGCTGTGAAAACGTATTTGCCCCTTTTGAATATTTGCCACACTGACATGTTTCAGATAATCAAACAATGTTAATATTAAAGAAGATAACCTGAGTAAATACAGAAAAGATTGTTTTTAAATGAAAGCGATTAAAGCCTACACTGTATGAAAAGGGAATTGCCCCCTAAACCCAGTAACTGGTTGAGGCACCTTTGATGGCAACAACTGCATTAACTGCCAGTGAGTCTTCCAGACCTCCTTTGTTTTAGTTCAGCAGATTCTGTGGGTTTCCAAGTTTAAGGTCGTGCTAAATCATCTCAATTGGATTCGAGTCCAGACAGGACTTGACTAGGCCACCCTAAAACCTTAAGTTTGCTTGTTGAGCCAATCAGAGGAGGACTTGCTGTCATGTTTTAGGACATGGCCTTGCTGCATCACTCAAGTGCACTTGAGCATCAGTTCACCCAGCTGAATATTAGCAGCTGAATATTTTCCTTACAGAGGAGATTTCGTAGTTCCATCAGTTATGTCCAATCGTTCAGGTCCTGAAGAAGTAAAACAGGCCATCACACTGCCACATGTCTCACTGTATGTATGATGTTCTGTTTATGAAGTGCTGCTTTCATTTTTGCCCGATGTAAACTTGTTGCTGTTGTCTCATTAGTCCCCAAAAGTCTTTTGTTGCATTTGTGAGACGAGCCTTTGTGCTCTTTGTGTCCAGCAGGGTTTTCTCCTTGGAACACTTCAGCGGATGCTGATTGTCTTTCTTGTTGTTGAATCATGAACACTGATCCTAACTGAAGAGAGTGAGGGCTGCAGCTCATTGGATCATTTCTGGCTTCTTTTTGTGACTTCCTGGATGAGTTGTTGATGCCTCATTCTAAATGAAATCCTCTCCAATATCTCAATGACTGTTCCTTGAGTTTCTTTGGGTCCTGATGAGATTTGTTGGTTTATTAAACACATTCAGGCATCTTCACTTTGTCTGACAGACAGTAGCGGGTCTGGCAGTGGCCTGAGCGTGGCTACTGGAATTAAACTTGGCTTTCCAACAAAATGTGATCACAGTTGAGTTAACAAGAGAAGGCCACTACTGTTCTACTCGTGTAAGGTTCATTAGCTTTCTTCACTTAATACATTAAATCAGGGGTGTCAAACTCAAATACACAGTTGGCCAAAATTCAAAACGGGAACAAAGTCGCGGGCTAACATTAATATTTATTGAATATATATTTATTCCTCCAGATATAAGAATGAATCTTTTCTTATGGACTCAAACAAGTTTTGCTGAAAAACTGAATATGGAACAAGCAAAGCTTAATACTAAACAATATATATATTAGCTGTATAATACCAGTAGGCCAGCTCTGATAGTAATTTGGTATGGCTTCATGGGCCAAATGTAATTCGGCTGCGGGCCAAATTTGGCCCACGGGCCAGAGTTTGACACCTATGCTTTAAATCATCATTTAAAAAACAGATATATTTACTCAATTTAATAATAATAAGAATCTGATATATCAGATTTGTTACTTAATAACAATAAGTATCTGATTAACAATAATTATCAACTAACAGACAAGAATGAGTTTGTGTATAGTTTATAACTAGCTAGCATTAGTAGCATTAGCACTTCACTAGAAAAATAATAATATTGATCACTAATATTAGTGATCAAAATGTGGTTTCTGAAGCCTTCTGATTGTCACTATTATTGATACACAATCTATAACCAAATGCAAGAATGCTAACTGCTGAATTTAAAAGGCTGATAATTAGGGAGCTGATTATTTAGGCCTAGAGACCAGTTCCTAAACGGTTTCTGGCATTAGCTGGGAAATCAATTGCTAAACCCCAAATTAAACAAACCTAGAGACTGCTCAGTGACCACCTGACGACGGGGAAAAGTGTGTATTCTGCACACTTTTGGAGAGTGGTTGCTGGAGATTGCCAGCAGTTGCTAGCTTGAAATTGGTTGCAAAAATAAACACACAGTGCTGCACTCAAAATCTCTTTGGAACTGATCCGATTTTTGTATTTACAAGCAGTTTGCATGGAAGATGCCCATTTGACCGCAAACAGTAGCAAACTGCTCATCCAGTGGAAGTGGAAGAAGTAGGACCCAAACCAGAAGCACAGAGTTTTTGGCCTTGAAGTAAAAACAGCGTCTTTTGAAATGTGTTGGTTACAGAACAACATTTACTTAGAAGGTCAATGTTCTCAGTTTGCGGTTTATGTCACACGAGTTTTATTACCGATTGAAGAGCAAATGGCAAGTGTTTGCAGACAAGTTGGAGACTTTCATCCAAATAACAGGCAACTGCAGCAACTACATCAGCCTCTTTGCAACTGATATCACCTGGTGACCGCCAGCAACCACTTGCCAATCAGTCGGGACAACATCACTTATCCTGCTGAGCTGTCTCTTCATTTCAAAGACTGTGATGTTGTGAGTTGTTGTAGGGAAACAGTTATTTCAAGCTTGTGTGCGTTGTGTGGTTTATGGTAATCCCACACACCACATGATTAAGTTGAATTATACATTATAAGTAACAAAGATGCCCTGAGTCCACAGTGAGTCCACAACATGATTTGTTGATTAAAAATTAAGCACTTTGTGTGCGTGGTCAATGTGCAGTTGTGTTTTGTAATATTGTTTGACACACATTTTCATTTGAATGAATTCAAAGTTTTGTTTTTTCGATCACACTCTAAAGAATATTTTGTGATCGCCACCACTCTCTCTGTCACAGGAGCAGCAAGCTCTGTAGTTTAATATGAGATAATAATTTGATGTAATCCCAACAGTAATGAGAGCAGCACATGGGGTGCAGACTGTATATCAAGGTCATGTTTGCCCAGGGGAGGAACCAGTGCTCTTAGCTCGGAGCAGGCATAGAGCATGATGGGATGCTATATTAAGAAGCTGCTAAAATAACTGCTAACATAACTGTGCATCAGAAAGGGTGTCTGAGACGAAAAGATCAATGCTGCATTCTTCCATCAACGAGCCCAGAAATGCAAATAAACAAGCAGAGCAGTGGCAGGTGTGTGGGGCTAACGATGACTGCAAACTGAAGCGATTTCACCAAAATCCTTTTGGGTCAAATGGTTCATAATGATAAGTGGGACATGTTAAAGTGCAAACGCATTAATTCAGTACAATACTTCCTTTTATGTTGGGGGACTTCAAAGTTACCTCTGGCTCTTGGTCCTGACATTTAATGCACTTAATGGCTTAATTTATAAAATGTACGTTAACATGTTGCAACAATAAGAAATGTAAAAGACACAGACAGCGAAAAACCACCACTTTTACCCAGAAGACAGATTTCAGGGACCGCTGCTTGTATTTTTATATTTTACTTTTATTTTTAGTCTCTGTGTCGGTTTAGGCGCTAAAGCTGTTGGTGAGGTTTAAGAATATATCCTCGCCTCAGCACCTGGGTCGGCTGATTTGCTGAAACCATCGCCATCACATTAAAGGACAATATGTTGTAGAGTTGTGCATGCATGCAGTGCATCAATTCTTCTAACTGCGAGGAAGAGGAGGAGGCAACTCTCATTTTAAAAACTACAGAAGCCTTGCATTGTAATATAATGGGGTTGCCTTCACCCAACAAAGGAGTCAAACTGTATAAAAGTATGAGAAAATGATCCTACTGCTCACTTCATTTGTGACCTCAATTAACACTTTCCTGATGAGTTCACGGCCTCAATATTTTCAAGTCATTTTGAATACATGTTTATTTTGTCAATTTTATACACGTTTGTCACGTCACTACCACACTGAGCACGCAGCGTCCCTCAGTGTCTGAAGCATATGTCCAGAGTTTGAAAGCTCACCTGAGGTTTCACAAACACGACTTTTCTTTCAGTCTGTGTTCAATAAACATGACTGACAGTTTAACAGTAGCAGCAACACAGCCTGTGATCCATACAGTTTGCAACCACTGAAGATAATGATATGAATGAAAGGCTCAAAGGTCCAGATGCTTCTCTTTTAGATCCTAATGTCCCTCAACAATTACCAATGTTGTTCATGCAAAAAGCACAAAAATCCCAGTGCACATATCCAAGATTGTTATGTCTGTGTTGTGTGTGTAAGGTCGGGGGGCGGGTTCATTCCACTGCAGGACAACCTGCCACTGCATGTGGCGAATACAATTTGAACTTGAACTTGAAGAAATGCTCAGATCAATTTGCTTTATTAGCTCAGTTCTATAGTTTCTGTGGCTGAAAGATTGGTCTGTGTATTGTTTGGTGAATTTAAAAGGACTCATAAATGTGCTGCTCCGTTCTCCTGTCTGTACTGCTTCCAACCCTTATGTTGATGCCACTTTATTATAATCACAGTAACAGTCATTTTATTTTTCAGCAGTTGAGATGAAAAGCTTGTTGGGTGAAGGCGACCCCGTTATATTCCAATGCAAGGCTTCTGTAGCTGAAATGATAAACTTCAGGGGTGCAAATTCCCTAAAATACAAAACATAAACAACACGGGCTTTTCCAACTACTGTCCACTTTTCCCACGTGAGTCATGCGCCATGTTTTCTAAATTGTGATGACCTCTGATTGAATATTTTGACACCCATCTGCGTGCATCGCCCCCTCCCTGCCTTAATGTTACATGCATTGGTGGTCCAAAGCAAGAAAGAGACGCTCTGACCTTTCATGGCACAGATATACCCGGATGTTCTCTACATTGCAACAATAAACAAAATATACAAATGATATTGAATTTGCACTGAACTGCAGTTCTGGACTACATCATGTGCATTTTTTGCTTGTTTCACGTATCATGACCTTACTTTCTTTTTATAAGGCACCAACTGGACTCTGTGACTGGTGCAGCAAACACACGAGCACCTAAGCTATCCACGCGTGTACGTAACTAAAACAAGCTGCGTGATATTTATTGTTGCTTTTCTTTTATTCTTTTCCGGTTAAGTATCAAACAGCTTCTAAAGTAAAACATATTTGGATACTGGCGGTGGCACTGCTGCAGTCTTGCCATTTCCCTCATCAGTGCTCGTGCTGCTGGTCCAATATTCAGTCCAATACTGCAGCCTTTCTGGCAGGGAGCGCGCCTCCAAATTTACCCTCCCGCTGCGCTCGCTCCCCGTACCTTAAAAAACGCGTGCACGGCTGAAGGTCACTTAAACACAAAAGGCTTTCAGCGCTGCGGTCCAATATAGCGCATGCGCGCTGCCGGAGGACTGCTTCACAGACCGCAATATGGCGAGAATGCCTGGCAGCGGAGACACGGAGCAGGAGCAGATGAGCTGCCCCGAGAGGAGCAGGGATGAGGAGGAGGAGGAGGAAGATGAAGATGAGATCCAGGAGGTCCAGATCACCGGGGAGGAGGAGGACGAGGAGTCCGACAGAGATGGAGTGGAGTGGGAGTCAGGGAGCACAGTGCTGGACTCCAGCGGTTCCGCCGCGCAGACACGAGCGGTCGTTATGCGGAGTATGGACCGAAGGGAGGAGGAGGGGGGGGAGGCGGACCCACTCGGCAGCAGCATCCCCTCCGGGCGCGAGTCTCACCCGGAGGGAGAACTTCAGCGGTCAGAGCGAAACAAGCTGAGCGAGAACACTCGCCTGGCCACCAGGTACGCCGTGAGGATCTTCAGGGAGTACCTCAGCGAGAAAGCCCAAAGTCCAGACTTTGAAACTCTGGACAAGGATGCGCTCTGCGCTGTGCTGCGCTCCTTTTACGCCGAGGCGCGCTCCAAAAGTGGACAACTGTACAGCAAGTCCTCCCTCATCAGCATCCGCAGCTCTCTCAACCGGTACCTGAACGAGCCGCCCTACTGCCGCACCTTGGACCTCACCAAGGACCCAGAGCTGCGCAGCGCCAACCTGACCCTGGCCGCGGTCATACGGAGGCTGGAGGAGCAGGGTGCCGGGCCGGTGGTGCAGAAACAAGCCATCACGCGCTCGGACCTGCGGAAACTGTACGAGTCCTCCGTGTTCAACACCGACACCCCGTTTGGGCTTCTGAACAAAGTCTGGTTTGAGACCTGCATGTATTTCTGCACCAGGGGAAGAGAGAACCAGCGGGAGCTGGAGGAGGACTCGTTCGGCCTGGCCGTGGACGAGGACGGAAGAAAGTTTGTGTATTTTAAAGCTCTCGGACCCTATCACAAGTCCCGCTCCGCCGCCTGGACCAAGAAGCGCCCGGACGCAGACGAGGACACGCTGCCGCGCATGTACGAGACGGGCACGGAGCAGTGTCCGTACGCCAGCTTCGTCCGGTACGTGTCCAAACGGAACCCGCTGTGCAGGGCGTTCTTCCAGCGGCCCCGGGACCACTGCTGCGCGAGCGACGTGACGTGGTACGAGAACAAAGCCATCGGGAAGAACCTGTTGGGCACGAGAATGCAGATGTTGTCGCGCGCTGCCAAGCTCTCGAAAACCTACACCAACCACTGCATCGGTGCCGTCTCCATAGCAACCCTCAACAGCATCGTGGGGGCCGCGGGCTTCAAGCCCTCGACGACGCTTTACGTTGCCTCGGAAACGGTCAATGGTCACGCGCAGTCCCACCTCCAGCTCGTGATCCCGTACCTGCGCAGGGTCAGCGACGCTGCGGATCTGAATCAGCAGCAAAGCGCAGAAGCAGAGACGTCGCACACATCGCCTGCATCAGCAGCAGCAGCAGCGAGGAGGGAGAGCAACGAGGACGACCCGGGAGCTCCGTCTGCCAAGAAGCGCTGTGTGCGCCCCGGGACGCGCGCCGAGTCGCCCGCGGAGCCGAATGAGAGAGAGCCGGTGCCTGCCACAGCCACGGAGTCCCGTCTCGCACAGTCCCGGTCCCCTGTGCCCACAGAGGTAACCGGAACATGTTGGTCCGTTTTCATCTGTTGGAGCTTCAAGCCTCCCGTGTTAAACCCGACAGGGAGTCAGTCGATGTGACGCCCATCTTTAGGAGGAGAGTTAGATAAGAGCGCAATAAAATATTAAACTAGTAGGTGTTTAGTAATCTATGACAACCTTTATCTGAACTGCTTTATTAGGGGGTTAAAGTAAAATTAAAATAAACAGACGCTCAGGAAAAGAATATTCGAGTCGGCTACCTTAGTAAGACTTTATTTCTCTTCTCGGGCAAATACAACTTGATGTCTTTAAGAAGTGCATCAGTATCAGGGTGAACTTCTTGTTACGGGGACATTTGGGATCAGATCAGCCCAATAAATACAGAAATAAATAAAACTGTTGCAAAGTGTTAAAAAAATAAAAACAAATTACAGTTGCCGAACCATTGCACCCTTCATTTACAAAGCAATTCATCACTTTTGTGTTATTTTCACGTCTTATAATCTTGAACATGACATAAAATATCTGTAATCATGTTTACTTCAGTGGTGCCACTTAGTGTGAAAATCGATGCACATACAGACCTACAAACACTAACCCGGAAGCCTCATTAAGCGTTCAGTTCTTTAGATCCAGGTTTGGATACCAAAACATTACACTTGTGCTCAGTTTGTCAGTGAAATAATGAAAGTAGAATTTTGAAGTACGCTGAGCTTTAAGTCCTATAACAGAGTTTGTGCACAATTATTCTGAATTACAAACCATTTGCACAACATCAGCTCTAGTGCTTGGTACGAGGGAAAAGAATGACTTTGTAGTCACAAATGTTTATCACTAAGGGCTGCACAGAAATATGTACATTTGTCTGTGAAGGTTCTCAGTCATGCAGGTCATCGTAGGAGCTTGCAAAGAAAAGCATCTGGACTCATTTAAGTTGCTTGAAGACGTTTCTCCTCTCATCCGAGAAGCTTCTTCAGTTCAGTTCCCCAAATGTACATGCATTTGTTTGTTTTTAAATCAGTAGTAAGTGGGTAAAAATGATCTGATTGTACATTTTTATATTTTTGTTACATAAGTTGCTCTGATGTAACGTAATGCAGAATTACAGAATCTCACCCTGTAGGAAACTGTGTTGTCCATGTGGCCCAATCATGTGAGGAGAAGCAGAGATTTGTCTTTGGGAGTGTCCCTCTGTTGCCAAGGGTAACTATACCTGCTGATGAATTTATCCACCGTGCATTAGTGCCATAGCTGCAGGGCACAGACTGCTTGTTCGGCAGTCACAACACGCACACACACACATGGATTATATAGATGTGATCATCTCGTGTGAGGCCGGTGTCTCAGCCGTCTGTTCGCCCTTCATGGTGCTTACTCTGATATTTATTTACATGTAATTTGGTGTACGTGTACATACAAGCAAAGAATTAAGCAAAATGTTAAAATTATGAATTAGACAGCTGAACTGTTTGTGCTCTCTGAGGTTCAAAAATGAAGGTCAAGGGAGACGAGGCAGGAATGTGAAAGGTCACAGCAGAAATCCTTTAATGGCACCGAGTCATTCAGGAGGAGCTCGGAGTAGAGAGACTCGTCCTCCACATTAAAAACTACCAGCTGAGGTGTTTGGGGGATTTGAGTAAGATGCCTCCTGGATGCCGTCTAGATGAGGTAGTTCCTGTATGCTCTTCTGTAAGGAGACCCTGGGAAAGCCCCAGAACAAGCCAGAGAAGAGTTTGTCTACTGTCTGCTTGGAAACACCTCAGTGTCCTCTTCAGAGAGCTGGAAGCTCTGGCAGGAAGAGGAAGGTCTGCTTATCTCTGCTCAAACCGCTGCTTACACTCTTACTGTTTTCTTCAGCAGTACCGGTTGTTGATTACTCAGTTAATCCCGTACATATTCATCTGTAGCCAGTAACAGCAAATGTTCAGGGCACATCCTCACTGCAGACCATTCACATTTAGTGTTCAGTGTAGTTGAACTGACATGAACACAATCGTTTGGAGCAGAACAGAAGAGAGCAGCTGGAACAGCATGAAAGGAAACGGCGGATCAGTCTAGAAGAGTGAAAGCCCAGAGGACGTCCCAGCCTGTCAGGCACTGGCCTCCTACCAGGCTGCCGATTGTTTCTTTCAGAGCTTAATGATTTGTTTCGTGCCAGACACCTGGCACCATAACGTAGCCTACAAGGCAATCGGGAATAGCTCTGACCGAGTCGTATCTGTGAGCCTGACAGGATGTCCTTGTGCTTCTTAGCTTCCTGTCAGGCTCCTGGCTTTACCTGACAGTCCCACGTCTGCCTGGCAGGAACTAAGCAATCAGCTCTTCTGTAAAACTGTTCAGGTTTGCCAGCCTGCTTGCAGGTTTTCATACAAACATCGACGAGACCCAGTTTGGCTTCAAGCACAAAACATCTTTCAGGAGCTGCAGATAGATGCATTTATTATGGAGCATAACTTCATGACAACATGCAGAGATTTCTCCCATTTAACCTGCAGCAACCAGCTGTTCACATAAAGGTTGAGGGTGCTGCACTTTGGGTTGCAGAGGTGGTTGTGCAGTTCGCCTTGTTGTCTCCAGCTGGTCCAGCCCGGTGGCAGAGAGAGGTTTGCAAATATTCGCTGCATAATTTATAAACACAGATTGCCAACATGTTGCAATCAGTTACATTTGCTCTGCAAGCGGTCGCAAGTTAAACTCGTGGGTGGCGATGAAAATGAGTGTGCTGAAGCGGACAAATCTCCCCTCTTTGCTATATTTCCTGCCTCTCCTCAATCATTTTGATTTATCACAGATTGCACGGAATCGAAAACTTGATCCAAACTGATAGCAGGCTGTCTTGTCGCTGTTTTGTTGCTGCCTTGTTGCTGCCTTGTTGCTGTCTTGTTGCTGCCTTGTTGCTGCCTTGTTGCTGTCTTGTTGCTGTCTTGTTGCTGCCTTGTTGCTGCCTTGTTGCTGTCTTGTTGCTGCCTTGTTGCTGTTTTGTTGCTGCCTTGTTGCTGTTTTGTTGCTGCCTTGTTGCTGCCTTGTTGCTGTCTTGTTGCTGCCTTGTTGCTGCCTTGTTGCTGTCTTGTCGCTGCGTTGTTGCTGTCTTGTTGCTGTTTTGTTGCTGTTTTGTTGCTGCCTTGTTGCTGTTTTGTTGCTGCCTTGTTGCTGTTTTGTTGCTGTCTTGTTGCTGTTTTGTTGCTGCCTTGTCGCTGCCTTGTCGCTGCCTTGTCGCTGCCTTGTTGCTGCCTTGTTGCTGTTTTGTTGCTGCCTTGTTGCTGCCTTGTTGCTGTTTTGTTGCTGTCTTGTTGCTGCCTTATCGCTGCCTTGTTGCTGCCTTGTCGCTGTTTTGTTGCTGTGTTGTCGCTGCCTTGTTGCTGCCTTGTCGCTGCCTTGTTGCTGTTTTGTTGCTGCCTTGTTGCTGTTTTGTTGCTGTCTTGTTGCTGCCTTGTCGCTGCCTTGTTGCTGTCTTGTTGCTGTCTTGTTGCTGTCTTGTCGCTGCCTTGTTGCTGCCTTGTTGCTGTTTTGTTGCTGCCTTGTTGCTGCCTTGTTGCTGTTTTGTTGCTGTCTTGTTGCTGCCTTGTTGCTGCCTTGTTGCTGCCTTGTCGCTGTTTTGTCGCTGCCTTGTTGCTGTTTTGTTGCTGTCTTGTTGCTGTCTTGTTGCTGCCTTGTTGCTGTTTTGTTGCTGCCTTGTTGCTGCCTTGTTGCTGTTTTGTTGCTGCCTTGTTGCTGCCTTGTTGCTGTTTTGTTGCTGTTTTGTTGCTGCCTTGTTGCTGTCTTGTCGCTGCCTTGTTGCTGCCTTGTTGCTGTTTTGTTGCTGCCTTGTTGCTGCCTTGTTGCTGCCTTGTTGCTGTTTTGTTGCTGTCTTGTTGCTGCCTTGTTGCTGCCTTGTTGCTGTTTTGTTGCTGCCTTGTTGCTGTTTTGTTGCTGCCTTGTTGCTGTTTTGTTGCTGCCTTGTTGCTGCCTTGTTGCTGCCTTGTTGCTGTTTTGTTGCTGCCTTGTTGCTGCCTTGTCGCTGTCTTGTTGCTGCCTTGTTGCTGTTTTGTTGCTGCCTTGTTGCTGTTTTGTTGCTGCCTTGTTGCTGTTTTGTTGCTGCCTTGTTGCTGCCTTGTCGCTGTCTTGTTGCTGTTTTGTTGCTGCCTTGTTGCTGCCTTGCTGCTGCCTTGTTGCTGTTTGGTTGCTGCCTTGTTGCTGTTTTGTTGCTGTTTTGTTGCTGTCTTGTCGCTGCCTTGTTGCTGCCTTGTTGCTGTTTTGTTGCTGCCTTGTTGCTGCCTTGTTGCTGTTTTGTTGCTGTCTTGTTGCTGCCTTGTTGCTGCCTTGTTGCTGTTTTGTTGCTGCCTTGTTGCTGTTTTGTTGCTGCCTTGTTGCTGTTTTGTTGCTGCCTTGTTGCTGCCTTGTTGCTGCCTTGTTGCTGTTTTGTTGCTGCCTTGTTGCTGCCTTGTCGCTGTCTTGTTGCTGCCTTGTTGCTGTTTTGTTGCTGCCTTGTTGCTGTTTTGTTGCTGCCTTGTTGCTGCCTTGTCGCTGTCTTGTTGCTGTTTTGTTGCTGCCTTGTTGCTGCCTTGCTGCTGCCTTGTTGCTGTTTGGTTGCTGCCTTGTTGCTGCCTTGCTGCTGCCTTGTTGCTGTTTTGTTGCTGTCTTGTTGCTGCCTTGTTGCTGTTTTGTTGCTGCCTTGTTGCTGCCTTGTTGCTGTTTTGTTGCTGCCTTGTTGCTGTCTTGTTGCTGTTTTGTTGCTGCCTTGTCGCTGCCTTGTCGCTGCCTTGTTGCTGTCTTGTTGCTGTTTTGTTGCTGTCTTGTTGCTGCCTTGTTGCTGCCTTGTTGCTGTTTTGTTGCTGCCTTGTTGCTGTCTTGTTGCTGTTTTGTTGCTGCCTTGTTGCTGCCTTGTTGCTGTTTTGTTGCTGTCTTGTTGCTGTCTTGTTGCTGTTTTGTTGCTGTCTTGTTGCTGTTTTGTTGCTGTCTTGTTGCTGTTTTGTTGCTGCCTTGTTGCTGCCTTGTTGCTGCCTTGTTGCTGTTTTGTTGCTGTCTTGTTGCTGTCTTGTTGCTGTTTTGTTGCTGCCTTGTTGCTGTTTTGTTGCTGTCTTGTTGCTGCCTTGTTGCTGTCTTGTTGCTGCCTTGTTGCTGTCTTGTTGCTGTCTTGTTGCTGTCTTGTTGCTGCCTTGTTGCTTCTTTGTTCTTTGTTTTGTCTTCTTTGTTCCTTCTGAAGATGGCCACTGACTGCGAGTGGTCGCATCACCAAATGTTTTGTGTTAAATTGTTGTTTAAACACACACACAGCAGTTCCATGACTTGGTGATAATTATGTTCCAATGTGTTAACTTTAAAGATAACCTGTGTCCGTGGATGTGGAGATATTCGTGGCTATATTTGATCTTTCTTTCATATACTGGCACCACCGTCACTACAGCGTGTATTTGTGTCCCAGGACAGACGTAGCAGCGGCAGCTGCAGCAGCATGTCGAGTCAGAAGCTGGCTTCTTGGTCTCCGATGTCTCCCCTGTGCACCACGGGAATCCCAGCACCAGCTCAGCTCACCAAAACCAACGCACCAGTCCACATTGATGTAGGAGGACACATGTACACCAGCAGCCTGCCCACACTCACCAGGTACCCCGAGTCAAGGTGAGGCACACATCCAAGCTCTTAAAGTATGAGTAAACACTGTAATCCACCTCAACACCTCAATATCAACAAACTAGTTAAACACTACTGATTATTTTTGAATATCTGCCTCCTTAATTATCACATTTCAATGCAAATGGATTATTTTTCCTATGATTCAGGAAACCGAACTTTAGTATATTGAGTTGGTTTTAATGGCTGAAAGAGTTTGCTTTTCAGTTATTTGTTCAGAAAGTTTAAATCTGTGAATAGTTTGAGAGGCAGCGGTGATATACGTCCTGCTTCATGGGGAAAAGGAGGTCTGCTGTCCACACATTAATGAAAATGCAGCTCATCAAACAGCGAAGATTTGATTAAAAAAAGCCTCATAATCTCGATCACTGTACACGTACAATAAACTTGATCATCTTTGAACCTACTTTTTAAATTAACTTAGCATTTACCATCCAGTGAGCTGGGAAAGGATTCAGCTGCAACATGTATGTTTTCATTTAGCCACAGCTGAGTGCAGAAGCTGTTTCCTTCTCTTTGGGCAGAATCGGGCGTCTGTTCGACGGGACAGAGCCCATCGTGTTGGACAGTCTAAAGCAGCACTACTTCATCGATCGGGACGGGGACATGTTCCGCTACATACTCAACTTCCTGCGAACCTCCAAGCTTCTCCTGCCTGATGACTTCAAAGTGAGTGCCTGATCAGGTACTTCCACAGTTCACTGCTGCTGCGTGACCTAAAGCAGGAAACGAATGTCAAAAGAAAGACGTCAGAGTCTCACACGAGCCTGTCGCTTACAGGACCTGAGACTTCTCTGAGTGACTCTGTTGTCCTTTTCTGTATTTTCTGTCATATTCTCTCAAACATCAGACATAGAGTCATAAAATGACCAACAGATAAACTGCAGTAAAATAAATGAGTATTTGTTCCATCACTCTAGGAAGGCGACATGTTAACGCAGCAAAACAGATCTCAAAACTGATGAATGCATGGAAGGATTTATAGTAGCAGTGGCTTAATGTTTGCATCAGGGAAATTACCTGATATCAACACTGTGTGACTTCAGGCGAGAAAGAGCAAGTCCGTGCCAAAGACACATTCATTCTCTTCATTAATTCTTCATCACAATCATGACAAACAGAAACCGCCTGCAGCCAGCGTGTGTAAACTTTTCATTGGCTCGTATCAGCAAATGAATCAGAAAGTTTTGTTTGTGATTTGTTTATAGAATAAATGTGAGTCTTGCTTCCTCTAGTGTGTTAGCAGCAGAGCAGCTGCTACCAAGGCGTTAGCACAACATTAGTACTAAAGTACTGAACGAGCCGTTTATATGTGTTAATGCATTTTTTAAACTTTGTTTTTTGCAAGAAAACGTGGAGTTTTCTGCATTTTTTGCATGTGCATCATCTGCATGTGTGTATATTTGTGTGCATTGTGCGTCTTTTGGCCTGTATAAGTCTGCACTTATGCTTCTGAGTGTTTTCTTGTTTCTGCTGTGTGTGTTTGCAGGAGTACTCCCTGCTCTACGAAGAGGCTACTTTCTTCCAGCTGGCGCCTCTAAAGACCGAGCTGGAGCGCTGGAGGGCTGAGCAGGAGCGCCGGGACGTTTCCCGAGACTGTGAGTGTGTCGTGGTCCACGTGACGCCGGAGCTCGGTGAGAGGATCAGTGTGAGTGCGTCCCGGGCACTGATGGAGGAGATTTTCCCTGAGGTGACCGATATCGTCTACAGTTCTATGAACGCCAGCTGGAACCAGGACGCCACACACCTGCTCCGCTTCCCGCTCAACGGCTACTGCCACCTCACCTCAGTTCAGGTACATCCTCTGAGCCACACTGGTGTATATTCTCTCAACATGTCAGATGCTGGAGTCATTTTTAGAAGTCAGCTATACTGAAATACACATGCAGCCACTTTGCTGGGTTCACCTGCTTCTCATCAGCAAAGCACACGGCAGCAACGCAAAGCATTTAGGTTTGTAGACACAGTCGAGACAGCCTGCAGAAGTGTCATGATCATGGTTGTTGGTGGCAGACGGGCTGCAGTATTCCAGAAACTGCTTCTCTTACATGGAAAGGTTGGAAAAGTCAAAAATATCCAGTTTTTGAGCCAAAATGTCTTGTTAACACCAGACCGCAGCTGACAGGAAGAAAACTGGGACTCGAATAACAGCTTGTTACAACCAAAGTGTGCAGGAGAGTTTCTGAATGCACAACATGTCAGACCTCGAAGCGGCTACAGCAGCAAGAGCCTACAGCTGCTACTGTCAGCTAAAAACAGGAAGCTGGTGCTACAGCTAGTTTAGACAACAGGAGACTGAAAAACATCGCCTGCTCTGATGAGCCTTGATTTTCTGCTGCAATGTCGGATGGAAGGTCATAATGTGACGTAATCAACATGAAAGCTTATATTCATCCTGTCATAGGTAGTTTATGCACCACAGCGTCTGGACTGTTGCTTCTGAACATCCTTCATAAAGATGGAGATGTCACACGGGACCTGGAACTTAGACGTTCACCGTCCAGCCAGTGTGAGAGAGTCAAGCTCAACAGCCGCTGTGACCGACAGCTGTGTTCAAGCTGCAGTTTAACTAAAGGAGTCGAGATGATATCTGGGACTCTAACATGTCTGTCAGCTCCGTCTTTGGCAGATGCCACCCTTCCACCATCCATCAAAGCCTGATGTGCTTTTATGTGATGTTAGCATACTCTGAACGCTGACAGTCGGTTTGTAACAGCGCTGTGTTGAGGCAGGTGACACGTTTCATCACCTGAAGGTCTGCCTTTGTCTGCTGGGGGAGACTCAGTAAGAGACCAGCAGCAGAGAGCAGAAGCCTCCAGAGGGCAAACGGAGATAATGTCACCGTGTTCACCTCAGGAGGAAACGCTCAGAGAGGGGAACTAATGGACTGCTTCTGAAGTGTTTGTGTTTCAGGCCAGATAGGCTGATGGGTCTTTCAAGATGGAGAGTGACCCTGGGTCCTGGGCTTACGTGTTGTTAGCAACACATTTAAACACAAACACAAAAGAAGTGCAGAGAATAACCGTAAATAACACAGATTTGGCTGCTTGCTTTCCTTTGACAGTCATACTTACTGCACACAAAAACATCTGTTTTGTTTCAAATACTCTTTCTAAAGAAATGCAATGATTTGGTCATTTCATAATAAGTCAGGGGAAGAACAAAAACAGAGCACAGAGACTAAGTGTTTATAAAGTAAAGTTAGCCATCACTGACCTGAAAACAGTTGGATTGAGGTACTTCATGTGGTGTGGTAAAGGCCTAACAATAACGGACCCTAACAATCAGATGACCCCGTATGAGCAAGCGCTTGGTGACACTGGGAGGATGAACTTCTGTGGAACAACCAGGCTCAGGGAGGGGCAGCCATCTCCAGAGACTGGCTGGGTGTACTGAAGAGAGCCAGAGTTTAAAAACAGATAATAATTAAATGCAGTGTTGGTTATAAACACATAGAGAGTAAATGCAAACTGGGAGTTGGTACTACAGGAAAGGAGGATTCTGGATTTACGATTGTGTAAAGAGCAGTGGCTCCAGCACAGAGCCCTGTGGAGCACCATATTAGCCTTAGTGTGACTAATCTGAGTTTATTAGATATTATTCAAACCCCTGCAGAGCTCTACTGTTAATGCTACTAGTGTGTTCTGATATGGTAAATGGTAAATGGCCTGCATTTGTATAGCGCTTTTCTAGTCCTTAAGGACCCCAAAGCGCTTCACACTACATTTAGTCATTCACACACTGGTGATGGCAGCTACATTGTAGCCACAGCTGCCCTGGGGCGCACTGACAGAGGCGAGGCTGCCGGACACAGGCGCCACCGGCCCCTCTGACCACCACCAGTAGGCAAATCTACAGTAAGTTACTGTGATGATCATAATTAGGGTTGAAGCACTAATTATGAACTTCGCCCTAGCCTGCAGGAAAGGTTTCTTCCACAGGAATGTGTCTTTCTGTGACAGCAAGCATCTGTAACCCAGTGGGCTATTTATGCCCTTTTACCCACCTTTCCACATAGAGACTTGATACTTTGATTAAATACGGACTATATGCACAATATCTAACGAGCTGCCCAAGGAAATCAGGTCAGATGAGTTGAACCATATTTTACTGCAGAGGCTTTAATTTCAGAGTCTATTTCTAAACTGTTTAAATGCCTTCATGCACTGGGCTGGTTATTATGTGCTGTAGTGCGTAAGTGTTGATAGCAGGGAGTGTTTGGTAAAGGTGTGATAAAGTTATTGGTATGCATGATGGTGAAAATTAGTGGTTTTAATGCACTTCACAGGTTCAACTCTTGAGGTGTAGCGAGCACCCGGGTGGAAACGCCATCAAATGCTGAACAAGTCCCACCTTTCTTCAGCACTCCTGACTCCAGCGAGACAGAGATCACGTCTAAATCTTCTCGTTATGCCTCATTCTTGTGTTGCTGTTATTTGGTTTGTGTCTGACTGCAGGTGCTGGAGCGGCTGCAGCAGAAAGGTTTCTTCATCACCAGGGTCGTGTGGCGGCGGCGTGGACTCCTCCCTGTTTAGTGAATACGTCCTGCGAAGGGAGATCCAAGGCAGACGCCCCCTGATCCTCAAAGCAATAAAACAGGAACTCCTGCATTAAATTCAGAAGACCTGATTGCACATCTGTTCTGTGCAAGTGCGTGGACGGTTTGTCACATGACACAGACTCCCTCACTGCAGCAAAAGAGTGAAACAAAGCGGGACGCGCGAAACGTGAACGTGAGGTAGCACCTGAATTCAAAGACAACACAGACATCCTTTCAATTTATTTCATCACATTGATGCAAGATGTTTTCCTTTCTGATTCCCAAAAATGTCCCCATTAACTTTAAAGTCCGTCTGTGTCACGCTGAGTGACATCAGCCATCACAGTAAATAAAGATTTTTCAAAGAATAAATGTTTTTAAGAACTTGTGATGAAATAAAAACACGTAAGAGGTTTTTTTAGATTTGCTGGAAATCAAAAACTCGATTCTCGTCTTTCAAGGTCTTCAGATCTTTAACTCTGCGCTCTGTAAACGCGTCTCTGGCAGCAGCGACAGCCTCAGGTCTTCCTGTCTGGTCTTCTCGAGCTTAGATTGGATGAAAGCATCAGTTCTGTGGTCCCGCACCGCGTGTGTTATATGTAACCATGCTCATTTTCTCCTTTAACGCACACTCATGTAACCATGTAGGCCTCACATCAAATCTGTACACAAACGTGAGTCGGTGGCCCACAGATCATCAGAAACAGGTTTCCACAGGCGATGCTGGTTCCTGTGCTTATCCACAGAAACCAGTGTAAACCAGTTTACCCACAGTGTAAATATGAAGGCATGAGCCTGCATGAACATTGATATTTAATACTTGCGAAGACCATCAGTTACTTTTACCTGATGCAAGCGTGACAGGTTTATTTTTGGTAAAAAACAAAAACATGTAACAAAACGAGCTTTTCAGTTATTTTTTTAAGCCTTAATTTCATTTATGGCATGCAACATTTTTACTGTAGAAGCACAATTTTCTCCTCATGCTTTGAGAACTTACACAAAAAAAGAAATGAATGTATTTTGTATTTGGTTTTTCAAACGTGTTTTAAGGGACAACGAATCAGTCCCACGTTGTGTATTCACGCCATCTTGTTTGCATAATTACTGTACGATCATTTTATGAATGAAGAACTGAGACTCTTTAAAAGGCTAAATACACACATCTGTCATGAACTTTATTTTGAAAAGGCAAAACTTTGACTCATGTGTTTGGCATCGTGCACTTTGAACAGCTCAGACGTTTGGAAAATGTGCTTGTGTGACATTAAGAGGACAGATCGAGCTCATATTCATGTAAAAAGGTGAACAGACGTTAAATAGAAAATCTCCTGTCGCTGTGCAAACAGTTAACTAACACGAGCAGCCATCGATCAGATCACAACAACAAAACAAAGGAGCACATTTCCAAAACGTTGAGCTAATCATGTAAAATATCAGGAGAACTGGTTTCTTTTCATGACGACACTGGAGTGCACAGAGGCGTCACGTCAAACAATTACAACAACCAATTATGTAAGAACCACAAAATGCTTGAGAGGAACTGATCAATAAAAGACATTTGCCACATCACATGTTACTCTTTATTACCTGCTTGAACTATAACAGCGTCTGATGTTGTGAAGTTCAGCTAAACCAGAGTTTGCAGTTTTACATTTAACTGAATGTGTGTACATGCATGTGTGTAAATGACTTAAACATGTGTCCACAGCTGTAATCACTGCGTCTCCATAATCGACTGCAGTGTTGGTCTGTGGTCATGGGCACAGCTGCCTCGTGTGCCACATGTTGGCCTTCAACTGATATCACTGAGAGAAAACGTTGAAACTATAAAACAAAGCAGTGGGATTTAAATATGTCATTCTTCATTCATCAGACATGTTTTATAAACCCTACTTGTGTTTTCTTGTTAGTCGCAGCAGAGATCTACAATGGAGTAAGAGCGGGGCGATCGTGGCTCAAGAGTTGGGAGTTCGCCTTGTAATCGGAAGGTTGCCGGTTCGAGCCCCGGCTTGGACAGTCTCGGTCGTTGACAAGTTGGCAAGACACTTCACCCGTTGCCTACTGGTGGTGGTCAGAGGGCCGGTGGCGCCAGTGTCCGGCAGCCTCGCCTCTGTCAGTGCGCCCCAGGGTGGCTGTGGCTACAATGTAGCTGCCATCACCAGTGTGTGGATGACTGGATGTGTAAAGCACTTTGGGGTAAAGCGCTTTACAAATACAGGCCATTTACCATATAAGAGGTGTCAGAAGGAAAACTAAAAGACTCGACCCCAACAAGGAGCAAAGAAATCTGCTGTCAGGCTGCTGATGATCAGAGATGTGATTCCAGGTTTATGTGAACCAAAGAACATCTTCACATTTCTCCTTCACATAGCGGTCACTCTGTGCTCACTCTGAGCTCACTCTGTGCTCACTCTGTACAAACACCTGTAAGCAATGAACTGGACTCTGCAGTGTAACAGCAGGATGGTTTCTGGGATCAGCAGCACGTTGCTGTATGTGAAAATAGCCGCGCTTGCTTTTGTGATTGAGTTTATGGTCTTTTAAATCTTAAAGACCGATTTATTGCACCACTTTGTTCACTTTCTCAGTTATGGTTCTCGTTAGCGTCATAAAGGAGACGAGTCGACCGTGGCCAAGGTGACACTGGCGTGGTAAAATTCATCTTTTATAGAGGCTATTGTTGTCTCACTGCGGAGGCTGCAGTTAAATATTGACAAGTCATTAGCTAATGAACGTTACCTAGTGTGTTTCTGAGTCTAATGGAGATTCTGTTGGACAAAAACTTAATGTTGTATTCAGTGAGCATATAAAGTCATTAGGAGTAAATCACAGGAAAGCTCAGATTTTTGGCATCCGACTTCATTTTCTGAGGTTTTGTAAGATTAGAAATGTCAGGTTTGTTTCCAGCAGGCTGGTGTTTCTTCATACTACCTGAGAACATCTTGCTAAGCTTATTAAGATTGTTCCCTGGCTGTTGGTGTGGATGCAGCGACAGGCCACAACTGCACCGCATCACTGAGTTCTCTCTTCCTGGCTCAGCATGCTGTGCTTAATTACAGCAATGAGCTATCAGACTGACAGCAATCGTGCCAACAGCCCACATTACAAATCAAGTCTAAGTAATTGTAGCTGTCCAGCTACACTTACCCTCACATCAAGCAGTCACACAGCTGATCACCTACTCAAGTAAACTCAGGGTTTCCAGTTTAGCCAGGGTCATGGACAGGTATCCTGACAGCAGATCGTATATTTTACAAACTATGAGAAAAATCTATCATGGTCTCACAACGTGCAGCGAAGAAGAGAAAAAAGTAACAAGTGAAGAATGTCCTTAATTTCTTCCCTTAATTGGTGCAAGTGAATATTTAGTTGGGCTGCTTCAAGCTACTGACTCTGGGGTCCAGAGTCAGCCTGAGACTCCCTTCCTAGAGATGCGACTGCTCAGTAGGCTGCGATTTATTTATGTTTTTAACCTTCATGACCCTAAAAACTCAGAGGTAAAACTACAGTTTCCTGGTTAAGCAACAAAACGTCCTTCTGCACTACAGTCTTCTGTTGCAGAGGAAAGAATCTGCAACTGCAGGTAAGAAACAAAGACAGTGAGATGTGCAATTTCAACATATTTTAATGGAAAAAACCCAATAATCAGCAGGAAACCACAGTCACTTTACTTTTTCCACACAGCTCACAGACACACAGCTGTGCTCACTTTTAGTTTTTTTCAACAGAACGACAGCAAAACCAAAACTGACTGCGATTCAAATGCAGCTTAACCCGACCGTGACAGAAAACAAAACAGAATATCACAAACGAGGATTAACAAATGATTTTAGATCAACTGCAGGAAGACAATGAGCTGATCAGAGCATGGCTTTATAGAGGGCGAAGAGAGCGACGCAGAAAGGGTTCCTCCTCCATACACACCAGCAGATCCTTCAGGATCACCCGGGTCACTCTGTGAACACCTGGCCTGGGCAGCACACACACCTGACACACACAGACAGTTTCTGTGTTACCCTCCCTGCATGAACCTGCTGGTTGTGCTGCGACATAAACACATGATCCTGCTCTTCAGTGAAACGCTCGCTCGGCTGCTACAGATTTAATTTAATCTGATCTCTTAAAACAAAGCAGCGCAGAGGTGATGATCCATCGACCAGCACGAGTACGGAGAGGACGTCTCCCTCGTTCAGTTTTATGCTTGGAATCATCCTGACATGATAAAAATAATCTCATTGCAGGTTTTAAAACAGCATCTTTCCTGTTAAGTAGCTAATATGTTGCTTTGCCTTTGTAACAAAGTTTCAAATATTCTAAAATATTTTAAAATGAAGGGGAAACGGTTCTTCTGGTTACTGATGTGTGATCTGAGCACTAACACACATCGATACTGAAAAAGAACATCTGTGCAAAGATGGCGCTCTCTCCATCACTACTCCATGCTTCCTGTCAACGTTTGCTGAACTAGCTGAGGTAAAGTCTGTACAGACGTGGAGGAAGGCCTGCAGCAGCGAGAGGAAACGGAGGCGGCGTGCAGTCTTTTCCTCTGGGTAATGGAGTTCAAAGGCAGCGAGTGTGCAGCTAACAGAGCGTCCCCATCTATAAACCTACAGCCTGAAGCGCTGCGACTTAAACACACAAAGAATTAAAGACTTCAATGAGCTAAACTAACAGTCTTATACAGGCTGCAGGTTGAGCTGAGGAGGGCAGCAGGTTTACAGCAGCAGGTTGAACATTCACAGATATCAGATTAGAAAAGATGATTCTGAAATGATCCATTCAGACCACAAAAGGATAGAAACTAAACTTTGCGCACCCACCTGGCTGTCGGTCTGAATCCAGGGGTCTCTTCCTGCGAGGGCCAATGGCAGCCAGAGCAGCGAGGTTGGCCTCCCTCTGCTGCAGCTCAGCTTCCTCTATTTGTTGCAACTGAAAAGAGAATGAACATTTTTATGTTTTCATACATATTTTCTGTATGCATACGTGGACACACTGTCGTTTTATATATATGTTTATATAGTCAACATATAAGGCAGGGTTTAGAGGCAGCTGTAGCTAATCACTGTCCTCCAGGTCGCACATCTACTAATTCATGTCACTTCCATCACTGAAATGGGAAATATGACAAATTATGGCAAAGATTTGTTAATCAAATCCAACTTTGTTAAGTTCGTGTCACTAAACTCACGATATTCACTAGTGGGAATCCTTTCAGTTTGTACTCTCAGTACTCGTGTTGTAGGTACAGACTTGGCAAAGTGCTAGCTTGTGTGCAGTGCAGAGGTTGTGTGTGGGGGGTGGGAGGGCATGTAAATGAACAGATTGTGTTGCTGTGGAGAAGCCTCTGGGGGCGTCGATGGCTGCGAGCTACAGCTAAACGCGCCATGTGTGGCGTTTCCGCCTCCTTAAATAGCCGCAGTGCTACCGCTGCCTTTCATCCTCCTCACACTACTCCGTCTCCTGCCAAGCGAAACATTACACACACCATGGTTTTATTAAACGAACAATTAGCATGAAAAGTAGCAGAAACTTACAGAGTTTGACTTCCTGATGCTGAAAGTGAAGCCAGCGATAAAATACAAACTGCCATTCCCACAATGACCCAGCAGAACAAAGACGTTTATGGGCTGCATCTCTCCTTCACTACAACTGAACACACTAAATCTTATCAAGGCTTCAGAATTAACTGAGGTGTGGCTACTTCGACTGACGCCTGCTCGAGTCTTCTGGACTTCATCTCCGTGATGATGCTGCTGGTCTGTGGGATGGGAACAGCAGGTCATCTCGGCCACTCTTACTCCTGTTACTTCACCTGTCATTCAGCTTTCAGCTGATCTGTATTCAGCCAACATGTAGCATTGTTCAGTTAAGGTTTACAACCCCTCCCTCTGTGAAGCCAAACAGACTATGGATGATGCGTACTAACCAATAGTGTTACCTGACAACTTTCTGATAATTTTAAGTTGACTTTTATCTTTAAAGTGGTCACGTGCGGCTCAAAAAAAAATCAAGCCTTTAAATCTGGACTTATAGTGGCAATGCTCATGTTTTATATACATGTTCTTTCTTCACAGTTACAACCTGTAGTCACAACAACAGTTTGTGTCTCCCAGAGTAAACAGCTCACAAACACCAACATAAACGGGGGAAGAATGAGAGCCGACTCCTGTGGAGAGTTTGGAGAAGGAAACGCACCTCTTTGGCTTTTTGCTTGAGCTGCTGATACTCTGGATCTTCAGTGTGAGAGCGACTCTGTGATCAACCAGACATGTAACCCAGGATTTAATGCACAAACTCTTCTCAGTAGTTGTTTTCAAAGATACATTTAATCTAAAAACACTAATCGTGTTAGAGTTGTAAACTTTGCTTTTGAATATCTGGGGTTGATAAGAAGCCTCATTCTGGCTCCACCTACTCTGGCAAAACGCAGCAATCTCTCCCTCTCCTCCTCATCTCTCTTCTTCTTCTGCAAGCTCTCAATGTCCTCCAGGAAGCGAAGCTGAGAACGAACATCGCTGACTTGCGTGTGCCACGAGTTCTGCTGTTGGAAGACACATTTAACACATGTTGCATTAGTTTGCTGTAGGTTCACGGCCCTTTGCAGGCCATGTCTCCATATAAAGTATATGATAGTGCTTCAAAATAACATCTTGTTAACAATATCTTAACAAGTACCAAGCACCAGGAATGCCACAGTAAATTAGATGGACATTACCTCAGCTGGGCTTTTTCAGAGGAGCGGCTGATGCATGTATTAACACCTCGTAGTGTTACTAGATGCTGCTCGGCTCTTATTCATGCCTCGGTTTTACATCTTTACCTTCAGGGTC